>NC_134485.1:94049429-94146929 GCF_040206685.1 Ascaphus truei
TGAGGGAGTGGGGGAGGGGGCCCAGTTAGAACTGTAGTGCTGGGCCCCGGGAAATCTGTCTGCGGCCCCTGTATACATGCACATACACTGAAGAAGCACTGGGCGGACAGTAAGATAATAGTGAAGTGGAAGCTGGATGATCACGCTGCCCAAGTAAGGAAGACAGGAGGGGGAGCACCTGTTTCCTTTAATCTCATCCCTATAGAGGAGCTGCTGAGCTAGTTGATTGCTACCTCCCAGGCACTGGGGCTTCCAGTAACGGTAGACACGGAGGTTGTGGAGAGACCTGGTAAGTGAAAATACAGTACATCTATAATATTCTAGATATAGATATCAATCTCATGTATATGGGTCACATTATACAAAAGCTTGAACATTAGAACAAAGATTACTATCCTATTACTCACACCTACAGTAGGTGAGGAGTGCTTAGCTAAATAATGTATTATTATTTATTATTGTGTAATTGCACATTGTAGTAAGGGATCAATCAGTATAAAGTTATCCTTTGCCTATTTGAGTTTTTCTGGAAAAAAAAAATTAATCATCTTATGAATTTTATATAAACACCCACTGTACACAAAACAGCACTTATCTCCTAAGATTCAATATCAGCAACCTGCTTCTAGTCTTAAGGTTCACTGAAGAATCTTGTTGCTTTTCCTCCTGCTAATGATCACACCACTGCTTCAGCTATTGACTGGTCTCCCTCAATATATCTATCCATCTAAATGCATTCCAAACCTGATTTAAGTCATTGCAAACATGTAAGAAATAGTAACTTTTAAATTAATTCACGTAACTTAGTTCTCAGGACATACATGAAAATTAAAGGTCACTCTAAATGTCATTCCTCTACAAAAGGGTGACAAGCTATAGCATGCTTCAAATCTCCATGTGAGTGGGAGTAAAGGCCTTCTAAAGTCTTGCAATCGTTTTTGGATCCAGAACTCTCTATTTTCTCCTGCTAAAATGCTCTATAAATAAACATGCCAACAAAATGTCTGTTTTGGCAAACAAATCTATAAATACGGGCTTACATGTACCCACTTTCTGTATGAATGTATTTGATATGATGTATTTCTTTTTCAGGACCATCATGCAGATAGCCAGTGGCTGAAGCTTCACAGCCTGCGCTCAAGTCTGCAGGAGCCGCAGGAGGAACTGTCCCAGCAGCACCCACCGCTGCCCCAGCTGAACCTTCCTCTGCACCCCCACAAATCTAGCTGCACCAAGGTGTATAAGATATACACCTCTTTCAGAGGAGACTCTGATGGGCCATAAGTGGGAGCTCATAGACATGCAGCGCTGTGGATTCTGCAGTCTCATGGCACAGGTCTCTCGGATCAAAGGAACGTCGAGGCATCTGGAGCTTGCAGACCATTACCATCATTGCGCATACCATGTGGTAGAACACAAGTGCCACGCTTAATTGCATGGCACAGATAGCTGCAGCCCTTATTGGGCTAACAGGTGATGCAGTAGGGTCCTAACACCTGGTTCCTCAAGTGACTTCCTAGCAACACCAGGGATGTCAAATTTGGGGCTAAAACACCCTACTCTATCTTCCCAGTTGGCCATGCCATCTTCACCGCCCATGACAAGATTGAGGCATTACAGGTCTCACACTAGAGGGCCGATTGAGGCCGGCAATTCTGTGCCTAAGAGGAGGTATTGGAGTGCACATAAGAAAACGCTATTTTAGGCTTGTACTGTATCTCACTTGCAAAATATTTGTTGTACTTTTCAATTTGATGGTCGGCTGTTTTGGTATAGTTACAATTTTTCTATTTTTAGGGATAGTAGGCACCACAAACAGTAAATGCACTTCCATGATTGCCATAAAACCTAAGACAAACAATAAAATAAATGTACAGTACCATGCTTTGGAAAAAGGCAATGGAAACAAACTTACATAAACTGTATTTTGGAAGGGATTCCTGCTCTAATATAAAATATGTATTTGAAGAAAGAAATGTTTCATGCTCTGGTATAACATTAATTGATTTTATACAAAAAAGCATATGGACATGGAAAATTGTGAGATACTTTATACAGATATGGGGAAAAAAAAGAGCAGTAAACATTGATTAAGCACAGCAGGTAGCACACTGGTTACATTGATTAGCCTTTGAGTTGAATTCCCTGTTTAAGACGAAAAACTAGATAAATGTCCCCTCTACAGTACTTATACAAAACAATCTAGGTTACAGCTTCTTGGAGGAAATGTAATACAGTATGTACTATTGTAGGCTAGCTTATTCTGCTATATGTTGCTCCTATATACTGTACAGTATATTTCTGAGCTAGGATATAGACTATTACGGATGGTGTAGTAATTTAGCTAATATGGATATGTTTCAATATATTTACTTGGATTTGGTTGTTTGACAGCCTTTTTGGCTAATAAAAGATTAATTGCATTCTTTAGGCCACTAGCCGTAGCCGTAGATACAGTATGATATAATATTACATAGGATTTTGGAGCCCATTGAAGACAAGAGGATAGGTTGCATCTATTGTGAAGGACTGTTACTTCCAAATCCATTGGCTGTGACAAATTAAAGCGTTTCTCTAAAAAAAACAATCTACAGATAGTAGCACAGGGCTTGGTCCTCACTAGACTGGATTTTGCAAATTCTCTGCTGGTGAGTTTCCAAAAACACAGTATCAAAGCCGTACAGTTTGTGCAAAATTCCACTGCCTGTCTTACAGTATATTAGGCAATGAGAGACCACATTTTGCCATTATTATAAGATCTGCACTTGCTCCCGATGGAGCAAAGGGTTCATTTTAAGACCTTGATCCTTACCTATAAGGCTATCCATGAACTATTCCCACTAAACTTCAGATCAGCCTAATCAGTAACACCCCCAATCTAATCGGGCACGCAGATCTGCCATCACCCCTCAACTGATTTCAAGAACTGCCCAAGAATGTGGAATAATTTCCCTGTTGCTTTTAAGGAAACTTTGCTGCCATTAAGAAAGGAATTAAAAAACTTCCTTTTAAACAAAACATTACAAACAGACACTAATACCCTGGTAGCCAGCTTTCTGCACCCATTCATGTTTCCCACCTTTCATTTGTCTTCCTTGTTGTTCCCCTATATGTTTTCGGCAGGTCCTGGTTGTAGGTCTGGGATAGGTGTCCTCCCTATGTTCCTACACGCACTCTAGTACTGAGTTTCTTGTTGAGTAGCCAGATAAATAAAAGGTTTGCACATATAACTAAGTGATTGAGGGAGTGGGTCTGAGAGAGAGAACAGTAAAAAATCATCTCACATATCGATTTACAGTGAAAGGTAAGGGGCAGGGGAGTTAAGAAGAGAGGTGTGGAAGGGGGAGGTTTAGGAGCCCCAGGGAGGAAGAAGGGGGAGTTAAGAGTCCCAGGGAGGAGGGTGAATACAGGGGTTAAGAGTGCTAGGAGAAGTAACAAGTTAGAAGAGGGGTTGAGACCTTGTGGTTCTTGCTGCAAGCCTTCTCTCACACTGTCTCACATGGAGCTGACAGATGCTCCTCCTCCCTCTTACCTCTCTAAATTCAGACGCGGGAGAGAGAGAGAAAGATAGAGAGAGAGAGAGAAGGGGCGTGAGAGAGCAAGTCTGACAGCTCTGTGAGAGACTTCCCACAAAAGTACCTGCTTCAAAGCTGCAGCAAGAACTCACAATAGTTTCATGTGGGCAATCTCTAATTACCTAAAGAACTGCATAGCTGCAGGTCAATTCGTTCTCCATGTATTGATAGGCGAAATTTGGTGACATAATTAGTGAAGGGATCTGTTTTTCTTCTGCTTCTGTCTCTCAGTGGAAGCTCATGAATATTCATGAGCACTCCTGCACTGACATGTGCTAGAGGGAGGGCAGGGCTGACAAAGGGGTGTGCCAGAGCTTGTGACAGGACATGAAGGGACAGTGCCTTAGCAAATGGCTGTTAAAATAGAATACAAGAAAATTGGTCTTTCAAAGTTGTTTTTTTAAAACAGAAAATGCTAAAAGTATTTTTTGTTACTACAGAACTGATTTATTTAAAAAAAACACATGCAGGATATTGACTGAACTGCAGCTTTAAATCATTCGTGTGCAATTTAACCCTCCCTCAGCTCCCCCCGGACCCACAGTTTCCCCCCTGGGACCGTCACCTCACCATGCACTGCTCTCTGGCTGCAGCTGATTGATACACAATTTGCTGACCCTTGAGCTGTGAGAGGAGGCAGTCATGGGACGGCAGCAATCCTGCCTCGGGCTGACTTGGGATAATTTCCTTGCAGTAGGCTTAATTCTTTTTGTGTCACTGTGTGTGTCACTGTGTGTGTGTGTCACTGTGTCCCCCCCCCTGTGTGTGTGTGTCACTGTGTGTGTGTCCCCGTGTGTGAGTGTTTTACTGTGTGTCCAGCTGTGTGTGTATCCCCACTGTGTGTCCCCCACTGTGTGTGTCACTGTGTGTGTGTCACTGTGTGTCCCCCCCTGTTTGTGTGTGTGTGTGTCACTGTGTGTTTGTCACTGTGTGTTTGTCACTGTGTGTGTGTCACTGTGTGTGTCACTGTGTATGTGTGTCACTGTGTGTGTCATTGTGTGTGTGTGTGTGTGTGTGTGTGTGTGTGTCACTGTGTCTGTGTGTCTCCCTGTGTGTTTGTGTCCCTATGTGTATGTGTCCCTGTGTGTGTGCCCCCCTGTGTGTGTGTGTCCCTCACCTCATCATGCACTGCTCTCAGGCTGCAGCTGATTGATGCACATTTTGCTGGCTCTTGAGCTGTGAGAGGAGGCAGGGGTTAGGACAGGAACAATCCTGCCTTGTGGTGACTTCGGATAATTTCCTTGCAGTACGCTTAATTCTTTTTACCTAAACGCAGAGCAGACACCTGCGAGTCCCTCACTATGCTGCAGGTCTCTGCATATGGGAAGGTTACTGTAGTACAGCATCATGCCTCTGTGACATTCAGATGACTACAGCTTGAGGTCAATTGAAGGGGAATGCATGCACATTTTCTGAAGTGGCGGAATGGGATAGATTATGGGTAATGCACAGTGCTGAGCACCTCTTAAATGCCAAATTAGGGAGAAAAGACACTGAGGTCCCAAAACATGGGCAACACATTTTTTATTTAATTAATTTTTTTTATCTGTGGTTTGCATTTGTTGCTTATCCATTGCAGAATTTCATTTAATTTCAGTATAAAAATAATTACATTTCCCATGAAGGGGTTTAATAGTGATATTCCAGTTTAGAGCAAAGTCAGACTTTGAGACACTGCCAGCTCCCCTGCTGGTGAAAGTAAAGAAATGTCCGATGGCACCCATTGTCTCCCATGACCCCCCTTGTCTCCAGTCAGTCACCTACCCATCCAGTCAGTCACCCATCCACCCAATCAAGTCAGTCACCCATCCACCCATCAGTCAGTCAGTCAGTCAGTCAGTCAAGTCAGTCACCCACCCACCCCCTCTGTCTGTCACCAAACCCCTCTGTCTGTCACCCAACCCCTCTGTCTGTCACCCACACGCTCTGTCTGTCACCCACCCCCTCCGTCGGTCATCCACCCCCTCTGTCAGTCACCCCTCTCGGTTTGTCACCCACCCCCTCTGTCTGTCACCCACTCTCTCTGTCTGTCACCCACTTTCACACACACTCACACACACACACACACACACACTTTCTCTCTGGCTCTCTCTGGCACTCTCTCACACACTCTGTCTCTCTCTCACACACTCTCTCTGTCTGACACTCTTTCTGTCTCTCTCTCACACACTCTCACACTCTCTCTATCTCTCTCTCACACAATTTAATTCTCTCTCACACACAATCTGTGTTTCTCTCACACACACTCTCTCTCTTTATCTCTCTCTCACACTCTCTCTCTGTCTCACATTCTGGATCTGGATATCTTATTTACCCTATATAACTTAACTGCCCTATACCTACACCGAAATAACCTATACTGCTTTCTTCCAGATCTGACTTTCAAGCTTCACATGGGAGACATCGGAATCCCCCTAATCCAGAAGACAGGTATGGAACACCTCTCCTTCAATATATAACATTGCGGAAATGAGGGATACCTGGACATTGAGAGACTGCGGATTAGGTATGATCCCAGGTGGGATTGTTGCTTTAGAAAATTGTGAAGCGGGGGCATCCAGACACTGGTTAAGGGGTTCAGGAAACTAGTCATTATAATCTGTCTTTTTCGTCTAGATTAGTGAGGTCACCCGATAGTGTATCACTCAAACACGTAACTATGTAACAAGGACTAATTGTAATAAAGTATAAATGTAATACAATAAATAAACTTATGTCAAAAACGAATGTTGTTATTAGTTCTTACTAGGAATTTATTTAGTTTGCAGGGCTAGGTGGCGAGTAGATTTTTGGGTGATTTGTCCAGCACTGCTTATATAATATGATATACCTCAGTCTTTCTGGCAGTCTTAGTCTAAAATCATTATCTGCAGACCTTCGTAAACTTCCCTATTTATATCACATGGGATCATGCAGCTGGTCTTCGGGCACTGTTCGATGTTGCCATTCTTTCACATGTTCAATTGACTCTGTTTTGTTATTGTTAACTTCTCTTATGAGAACTTGCTGTCCTGTTTCACAATAATCCAGCACTGTTATTCTATTGCGTTACGCACCAATTACTCTGAAACGTACATTTCAAAGGGCTTTTACCTGGGATATTTAGTTTCTTTAGGTTTATGTTTTTATTTCCCTCTTGGTACACAATTTATCACACAACATGACTTGATTGAATGCACAGTTAGTTCCAGTCAATTACTCACCTCTTTCTTGTTAATATTTGAAGAACATGCTTAAAATAATATCTCACAATGTCAAGAGTTTACACTTTCCTTCCTAAAGAAAGACTGCACTGAAATCTTTCTGGAAGTATCATGGAGATAAAATATGCCTACAAAAAATATCCTATTTGTTTTCTCTCTTCAGCTAAAGTGAAAAAGTGTGGGTTGGCTATTTTGAATAATACTGTAAGATCTCCCATTTACATGTTTGAATTACTTCTCTGATAAAGAGGGTAGATGTTTAATTATCACTTTCTCTATTTGAGATGTTACTCTGTCAATATAGGTCTAATTACATGGTCTTACCATGTTCCTATTACTATTGCAATGCTAGATCCCATTTTGCCGAATTCTAGACCATCTTGCAGTTTAACGATTCTCTTCCCGATTTTCAAGCAAACATTTCTTATGTTATCAACTGCTTAGAAAATTATGGGGTGGATCCACAGAACTTCGTTAAGATATTTAATGTGATGTTACCCTCAATTATTGTAACAATACTCTTAATGCCTAGCCACAATAGTGATTAACGTTACGATGCCCTAAGGTTAACCAGTAAAATATTTTATCACTAATGTTTGAAGGACGTTAAATTACGCATATGCAAATGAGATGGTAATGAGTCATTCGCCTAACATAGAATATCCGCAAACCTCCGTTCCTGTTAGTGCAGAGCAATAACTTGACGATAAATAGGTTATACCTTAACTTGACTTTCGTCACAGCCAGACCATGATTATCATAACTTTTTTCTGAGAATAGTCTATAACAACAAAGGAATGGAAAAAGCTGTACCCTGATATATTATTTGGTTATGTCACATAGCACTTTCAATTGAAAATGTTATAAATGTCACACCAAGGTATGTATCAATAGTTATTGTGAAACAGATCATGTGAGTCAGTTCGATTTAGGTAATGTAACTGTATAATATTTTACATGTATCTAAAGTTCATGTGTGATCTGTTTATTTAATGATTATATATTATATAGTAAATAGTATACTAAAATATGTGTCCAATTAATGTACAATTTGTTTTTTGAATAATTACAAAGAGACATAAAAAGGTAACTGAATATGCATTACTAGGCACAATTTCAGTATGGTGAAAGGGACATAACTTTGAAACACAAACTGTTAAATAAACAAGGGCAGATAATAAACCAATACATTCTTTAATCTCTTCCTCTTTGGGACATGGGAAGGGACGGACTGATCTCCCACATCTTAAAGAAGCTAGGGCCACTTGTTCCCTAGGTGTACTAGGGGTAGGAGGAGAAGGATGAGGAGCAGGAGGAGTGGACATCACAGATAATAGTAGAAATGTTGGCAGTGATGCAGTAGTTGATGCCCAAGTGGATGCAGTGGATGGTGACCGTATGCGCTCCAGTGCTCTCCATGTAAGCCCATTGACTGCACCAGTCAGTAGGGCTAGGTTTTTGCTCATATGCATTTCCAAAATTGCAGTCACTATTGAGCAGCATCCGGTTCAGTTGCACACTCAAATTAAGGTACAGTATCATGAGCGGCCCGTGCGAATCAGCTGCTTTTGATAAAACATTATTGTATCATCATACTCGACAGCAGCTCGAGGCACGAGTAGAGGGAGAATAGCAGAAGGTGCTGTGAAAGGAGCACTGATGCAGCAGGGGGTGCAGCTGGGTATTCCACGTGACCAGAAGCGGAAGCAATGTACTGCCGAGCTGGTACAGGGATCAGGGTGAGAATGGCAATGGTACAAACAGAAATCCACGTGGGAGGAGCGGAGCACAGCGGGTTCAGAAAAAAACAATCCAGGGCTAAGCAAAGATGATTAAAAAATAATATTTATTGTGGGTGTACTGCATGGTGGCGCAGGGATAAACCTCTGATGCGCTTCGTGGTAAAAATAGCGTTTTCTAAAAGAGTATCCAAGAGGATATCCTCTTGGATACTCTTTGAGAAAGCACTATTTTTAGCGCGAACACGTCAGAGGTTCATCCCTGCGCCACCATGCTGTACACCTACAATAAATATTAATTTGTACTCAACTTTGCTTAGCTACGGAATGCTTTTTTCTGGACACGCTGTGCTCCGCTCCTCCCACGTGGATTTTTGTTTGTACTTGTGCCTCAGCTGGACGCATGCTCTCTGGGATGGTACACATCAGCTGCTTATGTGAGTACTATTCCAATTATGGACACCATCAATGAATGTATTTAGCTCTAGTATTGCTGCCTATTTTATAGGGATCTGTTGAAGCACTGGGGTTTTACATCACCCCAGTTGGTTGGGCAGAACTTCCCTACTATACAGGCAGCAGATAGCCCATCAATGAGCCCTGCAATCAAGAGCACTCAGCTGCGTGTTCACACTTATCTGTTTCCTAGTCCGTTTAAGACTTTCTATATACTGTATATATATACTATTGAGATCTCATACTCAGATGCACTGAATCTGGAAGATATCTTTCTTACAGTTTTTACCACACGAGAATGACACTGTCCTCTTCCTGGACTGCAGCAGGTGATCCCTTCAAGGAGATTTCATCCTCCACAGATTGGCGTCTGCTTGATTGTCACTTTCTCCTATGCTTCCTGATGTGGCTATTTAAACTCTTGCAATGAGCATTAGAAATAGTCTTGACATTTCTGGGATTACAGTTGGCTCCTTAGAGTACAACATCAGTTTGTTTGCAGACAATATCCTACTTACATTTACTAATCCTTCAATTTCCTTTCAAAGTTTGGAAAAACTCTTGCAACAATATGGAATGATTTCTGTTTTTTAAAATAATTACAGCTAGATTAGAAGTTTTGACATTGGAATCCCTGACATAATATAATAACTTAAAGCCACATTTTAATATAATTGCAATGGCACATTTATTACATATCTAGGTATCAATATTTCTAAGAATCCGGCTGATTTATATAGAGATAACTATCTCCTTCTTTATAATATTTTGCACAAAGATTTATTCTCTTGGGTGAATTATGAGATACAGTATCATGGTTGAGCCGTATAGCTTCGGTTAAAATGATCATCCTCCTTCATATTTTATGTATATTTCCATACCTGTAGGTAAGAAACCTAGAACCTCAGTTACCATACTTCAACACTTAATTTATCAAAATATCCCTCATCTCTTCCTAGTGGGTGCATCCAAATACATTTCTTAACGGGGCTTGTAGCAGATATCACAGGCTGTTCCATTTGTTTGGAAGAGACAATTTGAGATCACTTTGAACCTTTGAAAAGTTTTGTGATATTTAGTTTAGTTAAAATATGTCTACAGTATTTACTCCTGACCCCCTACCTCTGTTTGTAGTCAACAAATATTCTGTATATATCTAACATGCATATTTGAAAAACTGGAACTGTATATGTACCTAATTGTATGCTACATGTATTTTGTAATAAGTGTATGACATGATGCTAGTATTGTGATGCCATTGATTTACTGTACTAATTAACTTTAGCATTTACCCATCCCTTTTGAGTTCTGTACCCTATTGTTTTTTAAATGGAAATAACTTCCAATTAAATAATCAGTATTAAAAAATATTTTGGTGCGAACTCAGCAGCTGCCTGCACTATTTACTTTTAAACATAGCTGAAAATGTACAAAACTGTCCTTTTAATCACTAACAAATTTGAAAGAAAAACTTTTAAATCAGAGTCTTCTACTTAAGGTTCAATAACAGATTATAAAGTTCAGTTCAATTTTAATCACACAATTATTAATATATATTCTTGGGTAATGTCTTTGTTGTAATATCACTGCATAATTAACAACCAAAGGACATTTTATGAACCACTGATTATGTTGTTCATTATAATTTAACATAATTGCAATAAAGTGCAAGTAAGGCACACTAAGATAGTTCTATTAATATCTTTGCATCAAATAAATATATTCAATTAGAGTACGCTTAAGAATTTATAATAATGTAGTTGGTACAGTATACTGTACGTTAAAAGGTGTTACAGTCTGTGACAAATGTCTCTTAATTATAATAGGAAAAAATATTCTTTTTGGGAAAAAACTAAATAATAAGGAATATTTTTAAGCTATTAAATTTCCTGTGTTTTGTATCAAAAATATTTAGCTAAAATGGAATAGTCGACATGTCTTCTGTCTATGGGGGCTTAATCTATAAACAGCCATAGCGCCAATCTGGCACTAATGCTAAGAAAGCCAGACTGAAGATCATTGGTTACTTGAGTGCTTTACATTTTGTAGATTATAGAATAAGCCTCTAAACCTCCTCCTTCTACAGTATGCGGCTTAATGCCAGTGCATTGAAATACTGTCCCACCTCTCCTGTGCTAATCCATAGTTTAGTTAAGTAAGAAGAGCAGGACAGTATTCACCAGTGCACCAGCATTAAGCAGCTGACTGGAGTGGGGAGAAGCTCCAAAAGGTGGCTACAACATCCCTTCTCCATGTGCACCATACTTGTATGTGTAAAATGGGGTTTATTCGGGCAAGCCCGTGGACACACAAAAATGCACAAATACAAAGGAATTCAACTAGGTGCAGGGTGCCTGTTCCAGGAAGGCTTAACCTGTCCGCTCCACGCCCAGGAACACACAGTACTCTTTTCGGGAGAGCCACCACGCTCTCCCCGCAGGTTTCATCTCCATATAATTCTCAGAACTTGGACTGAGAACTTGCTCCCAGCATTTATCCTCCGCTTGGCCAGGCTGCTCCGGCACCTCTATGCCGAGAGCCCACCAGTCGTGTCACTGAACTGAGCCTGGAGCAAGTAACATCATTCCTCAGAACTTCAGCTAGGTTAGGCTTCTCCAGCACCTCAATTCCTAGTGCTTTGCTATTGCGAGCAAAGCACCTTAATGCCTGTCAGCGCTTCACTGGACCTTCCTAAGATTGTCTATATGTCTGAGAGACTAAGAGAGACTTCTCTGATTAGGCAGTCCCCTTACACAGACCTCGATGTCCTATGTCAAACATAGAACAGGGACTGCCGACCAACCAGCGCACGAATCGTAGTTAAACCACCATTCACAGACAGGGGGCTGTTGCACTCGTCAGAGGAGGGGGTGTACTGAGGGGCTCAGGTAGCTGGTGAGCAGGACATTCGAACAAGTCAATGGGAACCGTGCCTACGAGCAACAGCTTTCCCCTTGTCAGCCCCATACCTCCCACTGGGTAGGTTTAGGGGCTTGTGTATATATTTTATCATTGTGTATTTTTGGCCTTCATGCTTTTTAATTAGGATGACCATTGACTGCTATTGTGGCTTATTGTGCCCATATTATATGGGTATGATGTACCACTATGCCAATCAATGGTACAGGGTGGGTATAGTTATCCCATGGTGGGTGGTTATGCCTCCCGGGTGGGTAGCGGGGGATGTGGGTTAACCCCTTAATTACTATAGTGGTTATTAACCGCTAAGTGATTAAGGGGTTAGGGGCCATTAGATTTTATTTTTTCTTGTATTCTTACTGGCATTGGAGGACATGGACCTACAGTTTACTGATGGAGATGCCCTTCATGATGGCAGGGGTAATTAGAAATGTTTATTCACTTTATTTATGCTGCCTGGCTAATGTTTTATTTAATAATGGGCAAATTACTTATTATCCACCATATGTGGATAATAGTTATTTTGCCCATTACTGTACTGTATGTGTTGGGGGGGGGGAGGTGGGTGTATTTATTTCAATATATTGGGAAAAAAAGTTGTGCCACAGGATTGGTACTGCAGGCCAGAGGGGACCTGCGGGGCCCACCAAGGGCCCACAGACACCCACATAGTCCACTTGAGGACCCCCAGACACCCACAGTGACCACCTGAGTGACCACAGACACCCATGGGGACCACCCAAGGGCCTACAGACTCCTGCGGGGACCACCTGAGGACCCCCGGACACCCGCAGCCTCTGGTATCAATCATGTTGGGGTTGAGGTGGGTATTAGTGTTTATTGTGGGTAGCGGTGGTGGGTGAGGGGGTATGGGGTATTTGGCCAGTGGTGGGTTTACGGCTAAGGTAATGAAGTTGACTGTAAAATCATTTTTATTGTATGGGATTTATGCCGGGGGTCTCCGGTGCTGATATTAATATATACCTGTATCAGCTCCGGAGACTCCCAGCATCAATCCGATGCAGGAAAAAGCATTTTCTTTTCTATGTCCCGTCTCGTCGCCTCTCAGCAGCTTCTCACCAGCCTCACACCAACTTTTCCTGGCGTGAGGATTTTGGCAGAAACTCTCCATTCTGGAGCCGCGATTAGCCTCAATAGGCCTCGATAAGCTACTGATGCAGCGGCCGTTATTCGAACACTACACACGTCATGTACATCGGAATCCCGATTTGAAGCCGCGGGATGAATTCCTCCCGCACTAAGATGCGAGCGTGACGAGTGCAGAAAAATGAATTTTAGTGTTCTGGCTATTAAAAATATGAAATTGACACTAGCACAGTAACACATTACAATTCATCCATTTTATTGCAAACGAAGAAACATAATCCATGAATTTCAAACAAAACATACGCGATAAGCGCGGGTGCCTGGGGCGATTTGCCACGTTCATTCTTCATGGGGAACAGCAGAGAACTCAAAATCAGCGCCGAGATGTGTTCGAATAACGGCCGCTGCATCAATAATCGAGGCTACTACAATTGCACGATTTTCAGAACTTGCCGATAAGTGGCTTATCGCCGCTCAACCGTCGATTTGGTTTTTTTGAAGGCTCAAAATTTTGGCGATTCATTTTTTTATCACCCACTTACCGAGGCTTATTGAATAGCAGTAGGCATTATGGCAGATAAGTGCTCAATATGTGGCTTATGAACGTTTATAGCATAAGCCCCACGTCTTTATCCATAGACGTGTACCAGCAAAACATGCACGATTCGCGGTATTAATACAGTACTACCGTAGAACCGATCAGCAACACTTTAAACACATTTTAACCCTTTTCGCCCCCCAACATCCACCCTTAAACTCCTGTTCCCAAAGTCCCAGTCCTGCAGCTATTTCCCATAAGGGGATCTAAAATATACAGGTCATTCCCAGCTTATGAGCTTACAGTAAAAAACATTTTACTACCCCACTGGGCTTACATACATAGCCCATTACACATGGTTTTTGGGGCAGCCAGCCGTTCTTCACCTTTATTATGGCTGGCTACCCGTACCGTGACATATATCATGTTGTCTACCACTGACATAAGGCCGCAAAGTGAAAATGCAATATTGATATTCAAGTAGAAACTACATTGTAACATGGGAGTAATCCCTGTTCAAGTAATGTGCCTTTAATCTGGCAGTGTGGTGGTTAACTGCTGGTAGTCACTTAATAAACTCCACCTGCCTGATTGCTTACAAAAGCCTGTCTGTTGAGACAGGAAGTGACTCCTTAGCTCTGAATGAGAGCTGACTTTTGGAGATACAGAGGAGTGTTCTTGAGACTCCCAGGAGAGACTGACCAAGAGAACACATATCTCTGGAGCTGACCGGTCTTGAGCTCTGCCCAGCATAGCTGATTGCAAGACACCAAATAAGACTTCTAAACCTGGATGCTGATATTTTCTGTGCACGCACGGGTGCGGTTCCAGGAGAGCAGAGAAGCTTACTCTACAGCAAGAAACAGATAAGACTTTCCTAATTAAGAGACTGCTTATATCTGCTTATTTCATGCTATATGTTTGGGGTTGTGAGAAATGCTTAACTAACGGAGATGTGAATTAATTGCATAGGATTTCACTAGAAATACTCCCAAGTGAATAGAAGCTTTGTCCCCCCCCCCTTGTGTCTTTGTTCCCCCCTTGTGTTTGGATGATTTCCTGATGAAAAAGAAAAGGCACAATAAAGCCTTATTATAATTTCACCTTATAAAAGCCTCCAATTGTGTACCTCTGTAAACGTCCGTCTACACACATCCTTCATGCACTTCATCTCCAGCATAACATACTTTATATTAATGATCTGTCTAAAGAGCCTCCATCTCTAACTGGTAGTCTTGATCTGTCTTACTTGAAATTAGCATTATTTATACACCCCATCTTTAAAATATAGTTAATTTGTGTGAATTGTCTTTCTAAATACTCTGAAATCCATCTCCAAATAGTAGTCTTGTATTTTCTTGGAAACAGTCTCCTTTATACACGCTGTTTCTGACATAAAACACTTTATTATGTTGAATGGTCTTTGTAAATATTGTTTAATCATCCCCAACTAGTAGTAGTACATTTTTGGAAATACAATCCTTCATGCTCTCCTACTCCAGCAATCATAATTTTTTACAGTACTATATGATTGAATGGTCTTTCTAGATACCTGTAGTCTCTAATCCAGATCTAACTAGTAGTCATGTCTGGTCATGTCATATAACCTGATAATATAATAATTTTGGCTCAATTTAAATGCTTGTTGCTTCTAAATGTCCTATACGTCAGAGAACCCAAGTGCCACAATGTCTTTTTCTGTTATTATGCCATTCAGATATCTCATCTAATTTTGACTGAGGATAGTGATAAATAAAAAAGTATGAATTATTTAGTTCAATTTAGTCTTTTTTTTGCCTAGCTTAGTGTATTTCTTTCTTTTGCAGTAAAACAATATTTTTTTTGCTGCATCAAATAACAAGTGCTTAAGGTTGTGAAGGAAAAATTCAATATTTTGATTCAGATGGAAACCGCATCCTTTATGCACTGTCTCCAACATACAGTTACATACTTTATTGGATTGAATGGTCTTTCCAAATAGTCTCCATCTCCAACAAGTAGTCTTTTTCTATCTTGGAAACAACATCCTTATGCACTCTGCAACATACTGTAACGTACTTGATTATTTTAAATGGTCTTATCAAAACGTTGATTACGGTCATTATTTTTGGTAGAGACAGCTCCACATTTCATTATGTTCATTTTTGACATTTTTTTTTAAAGATTTTTCACAACAACAGTACAAACAGTTGCGGGGGGGGGGGGGGTGAGGAGGAAGTGAGGAAGGGAAGGGGAGTTTTTAATAATCAAATTCATTTTTTTACTATAACCCCCCTCAAAAAGAAAACAAGAAGCCATACAAAGGGACTTTAGACAAAACCAAAACACAAACATTTTTAGCACTAAAACCAAACCATATGCATGGTTGGACTGGGTCCCTGTCATGTACATTTTACAGGTACTGACAACAATGATCTCACTGACTAGATACAACTACTATGCACCTTTTAGCCTGTGCAAATAAATATTAGGCACTTATTTTATGAGTTACCTTTGTCTGAAATGTTTATTACATAGAGGGCTATGCACTAACAGTGATAACTGCTGTTAACACAAAGTGGCTTTTACACTGAGGGCCCCCCAGACCACCGTGGGAACTAACCGAGGGCCCCCAGACTCCTGTGGGAAACATCCGAGGGCCCCAGACATCCATGGGGACGACCCGGGGAACCCCAGACTCCCATGGGGACGACCCTCAGGGACCACCTGGAGGCCACAGAGCCTAGAGGGACCACCCAAGTGCCCCCAGACACAAATGGGTAATTCCCGGGATACACTGTGGGACCTGCAGACACCCATGGGAAGCACCCAGGGACCCCCATCGGACTGTGGTATTAAGCCTGTATGTAAAATAAAAAAAATATGGTTTTATGTGGGGTCACAGAGTGGGTGGGTTGTGTATTGTTCTTTATTAAATATTGTAATGGTTTATTGGGGGCCTAAGAGGTGGGTAGTGGGGCTGTTGTGTGTATTTTTTAAATTGTGGGTATCGGGTGTGGGTGAAGGGGTATTATCCCCAAAGATGGGTGTTTAGGCCTATAGTGGCGGCCCGCTTTAGTCTAATGCGGCTTTCTCCGCGGGTATTTTTAAGCCGCGTGCAGACGCGGACTTTTTTTTTTGCGGCGCCGCAGGCGCTTCCTTTGTTCAGTGCCATTAGCGCTGATCGGGAGAAACGGCCGCGCGCGGCCACAAGATGCGGCTGGCGCGCAGCCAAGTACGGCAGCTGGGAAAAAAAGCCCCTAACAATTGCGGGTAAGTGTTAGGTTAAAGGTGGCCGGCACAGTACCAGGTGGGTAGTGGGAGAGGGTGGGTTAACCCCTTAATTACTATAGCGGTTACTAACCGCTAAGGGGATTAAGGGGTTAGGGGACATTAGACTGTCTTTTTTTATTGTTCTGTATTGTTTGTAGCAACGGAGGACATGGACGGTGATGAGGTTGAGGACAGCCTTCATCGTGGCAGCCTGACAGGGGTGAGTGCAAGATTTATTAACTTTATTTATTCTTCTTAATGTTGTATTTTAAATGGGCACAGGTACTATTATCCATATCTAGATAATAGTAATTTTGACCATTATTGTGCTGTATGTGGTAGGGGGTTGGTTGGGGATGGGGGTGTATATATTTAAAAGTATTTATTCATGTATTTTTTGGGGGGCACAGGAATGGTACCGCAGGCAAGCGGGAACTCCCGGACACCTGCGGGAACCACCCGGGGACCCCTGTGGGGCGCTTGGACACCCACGAGGACCACCTGAATGACACTGTGGCCTATAGTATAATTTATGTGCATAAAAAAACAAAAATAAGATATTTTATGTATGTTAAGGGGGTATAGGGGTTGTTGGTGGCACAGGGGGTGGGTGTGTTGTGTATTGCAATGTTTATTGGGGACAATTGTCCCCAATAAACATGCTATTGTGCCTTAACCCCTTCATTGCCTGTCCGGATATCCGCTAAGGTAATGAAGCTGCTTCAATTTTTTTGTCTTTTTTTTAATACTCTGCAGGAGCAGGGGGTCTCCTGAGCTGAACCGCTTTGATTTCTGGCTCAGGGACCCCCTGCTTCCCGAGTTACAGGCCCCGGTATGGGGCATCGGATGCCAGTGTCTCTGCCATTTTTAAAGTGTCCACGTCGCGTGACGTGTGACATGTAAATAATGAAGGAGATACCGGCACCCCATATCTGGGCCTGTAACTCGGGAAGCAGGTGGTCTCCGAGGCTGAAATTAATGCAGTTCAGCTCAGGAGACCACCTGCTCCCGCATAATATTAATAAAAAGTATATTAAAGCAGCTTCATTACCATAACGGCAATCCGCTACGGTAATGATTTTTTTTTATTGTGATGTGTGTTTTGATACTAGTGTAGATGTGCAGTTGGTCTCCTGAGCTGAACCGCAGTTTTTTCAGCCTCGGGACCCCCTACTTCATGAGATACAGGCCCCGTTATGGTGTGCCGGTATCACCCTGCAGGATTTAAATCCCCCGGACATGTGACGTGGGAACTTTAAAAGCACAGGGGAAACCGGCTCCCCATAAAATGGCCTGTATATCATGAAGTAGGGGGTCCCCGAGGCTGAAACCAATGCGGTTCAGCTCAAGAGACCCCCTACACATGTACACTATTATCCAAATTTATATATATGCTTCACAATCGCCTGTAAGAGCCGTTCATGGAGAGGCAGCGTCTCCATGCAGTTCTTACAGGCAGATTTTTTTTTTCTATCTGCTATCGTGCTTTACAAGTTTAAAAAAAAAAGGAAAAAAAAGCTCGGGCGATCGGGTAGATTTTTGCTCGGCCGGAACAAAATGCCCTGAACTTGTTAGTGAATCCCGCGTTTGGCTTCACTTTTTATGGGCTGAGCAAAAATTTTCTAATCGGGCACAAAAACTTGCTGCTTAGTGCATAGCCCCAATAGTCTTTATGTAAACAAAGATCACATATTTGTATTACGTAAACAATTTGGTCTTTTGGTCCTGCAAATATTTAAGGTTTTGTTTAGAAAGAGTGGAAGACAAGGGTGACAGAGAGTGAGAGACATACTAGGGGAGAGAGTGAAATGGGGAAGATAGAGTGACATGGAGAGGAGTGGGTGATATAGCCAAACCATAGTGCTGTTATTGGAGGGTCAGTGATGGGATGAGGCTACCTGAATCTGAGTAAGAAACAAAATGTTGGTGCATTTCTGCCCCTGATTCAGCCACATACACACTAGCCGCTCTGAGTTTGACTCTGATCTACGGAATTTGGGGGGTTCTTGGATCTCTGAACTCTCTGGTCCAATCTAGCAGTGTTAGTTTCAGTGGTTAAGGAATACACAATGTATAGTGATAAAATTAAAACAGAACTTTGCCTTTTTGTTAAGAACTACACTTTTAATTCTAAGCTTTTGCGTGATCCATTGGTCATAAATATTGTTATTGTACAGTTGACTGAATATATCATTGCAATAACCCAAGGGATAAGGAAAAGGGAAAGCATCAATATTTTATTTGACTTGGAAGACACAAAAATGGCACCAGTCCTGTATACAATGTGTATTCCTAGTAGTTTACCTGCCTGTCATCATTTACGTTTTGTTATTTTCGCAGTCTGCTTGATGACAGGCAAATTTCAAGCTAGATGATGCCGCCCTTCACATACCTGTCTTTAATACAAAGTAGTGAAAATATTTGTATGCATAAATGTTTTAAGCTCCACATTCATATATCTAAATATTTAAATGTTTTCAGCAGAAAAAATAAAGTATTTAGTTGAAGAGAAGAGAATACACAAACACAAATTAGTATAACTGTAATAATAATTAAAAAATCTTTAATACTAATAATACAAACCAAGATTAATAATAATAAAAAATATATACTTTATATTGCTGAGGGATTTTTTTATTTGCATGACATGAAGTTGCATCATAATTTTTGGGCAAGTGTAAAATACTAAATAAAAATGGATTTATACTGTATTATTGTTATTGAATGTAATATGTTCAAGTGTGTGTGTATTAGTCAGCACTTTTAACCTTTGGAGTAAAAAACAGCTAATTACATCCAACTACAGGGATGAACTGTGAGAATGTTCAGTTGTAATCTTTCAATTATTATTGTGGGTTGATAAAAAGCTGACTATGAATAAAATACTTTACATTAGACAGACATAAATATAAATATAAAAGAATAGCTGACATAAAAGTAAACAAAGAGAAGATTGAGTTCCATCCATGCTGAGCTAACAAATGAAATGCTTCTACTCATGGAGCGTACTTAATGTAGAATTTTCTTCTTCTTTAAACTAGAGCTTTTTCATCCCTATTGTGTATTACCTTTCCACACAAGTTGTTTGAGCACACAATCATTTTAAACGTTTTGTTTTGCATCCCTCCCTCAATGTTATGAAAAGTTTGTCAGAAAAGCTTTGGCTCTTTACGGGGTACAAATATCAGGTAAGTATTCTACATAGTGTAGTTGAAGGTAGGACAGCACTGTTTAGAGCAAACATAATTGCATATGGACACTGTTTTATAATTTATAAACTACTATAAAGCAGAAAATTAGGTATGCATGAGCTACAGCCCAAAAATAGACATTTAGCATAAAACAATATAGCAGAGATTCAAAGGAATGATCAAATCCTGTGATATAAATCCTTGTTAAAAACTGTTGCACCACCTCTTTCTATAAGTCCCAGACAGATACCTGTTGTTGAGGTGGGGGGCCTCAGTCCTTTATGTGTAATGTACTGTATGCCACACCTGGCTTGCGGTCAGACAATGAGAAACAAACAATGCAGGTGTGATTCAGTATAACGGATGTTATAGATTCTTTAAGATAGATACTTGGGAACCTTGTGATCCTTAACAAAGGATCACCACAGTCATATTCCAGCACATTAACATAACATTAAACATAAATACTTCATGGGTGTAGGTCAGTGTCAGCGATGATACAGCCACCCAATCCTTGGTATCTAGCCCTATGTGATTGTGCAGACACACCGTTGGAGCTTTTTAATGCAACAAAGTGTAGCAGGCCTGTACTTCACAAAAATAATTTGGTACTATTTAACTGCAACAATTGAGGATCCCCTCTGACATTGATCGCTACTCCGTGTGACTTCACTGTGATGATAGGCTGGGCCTCTCTGCATTCTGTACTGCTCTGTGTAGCAGGACACAGAATGGCCCAGGTACAGTAACTCTCGATTGAGCCTGAAGTCATTCAGATTAGTTTTGATCTGCTGTAGCAGCTATCTCCTTGCAGCTCCTGCCAGGGACTCCTCAAGGCCCCACTTTTAGCACTGCCTCTTCAGAGTCCAATCTCATGTGCTGATGCCCTGTCAATCCCAAGTCACATCCTCCTGCACTGGAAGTGGCTCCTTGCCACAGCACAGAAAGCTGGAAATTGTAATTTCCTATTGCAGCCATGCAGGTGCAGTGTATGTGTGTCAGCAGCCTGCACAAACAAGGGGGTTACATCCTCCCTCTGCTAAAGAAGTTGATGTGCCCATCAAAGTTGTCAGGAACCTCTTTATATTAACATTCTAATCTATCAAATGCCTCCTCTCTAGGTATAAAATGTCATAGGAACAGTGGAACCAACACACATACAGTACAGTATTACAGACCACAGCAATAGAGAACCTTATTGTTCCACACCTCCATAATCACCTGTCAAGTATCATTGGCATCATCCACTTAGCTACACTAACTATGGGGATTTCTGTTGACACTCCAGGATAATCATAGGTCAGTCTCATGGGTGGCAATAGATAGCAGCAGTTGATGAGGAGCACAGACAAGGAAATCCGACTTCCAACTTGAGAGATGAAGAAGAGGGGAAAAAAAGCAAGCAACTCCAAAATAGCAATGAGGTCAGGTTTATTGCTGGATAAAAAGACAATAAAGGACCACACGAACGCACCTACGTGTTTAGTGCAACAGCACTTTATCAAGGTGAAAAGGTACTACATAAACTGCCTCTTTATACACACCTGAGTCGTCGGGTGTGACGTCATCAACCAGCGTCTGCAATGGAGTCGCCATGACGTGGTGACGTAACGTGCACATCCATAAGGCGGACAGGTCAGGTGGTATGCCATCTTTTTTTCTAAAACAAACTTTATTATAAACATATAACATAAACAAAATTAACACAGTGACAATTAAAATAAAATTTAAAAACGAAGCTGTTCTTGTTTATACAGCAAATACCTGAGTGATACAAAAACGAAGATAAACTTCTATTATGTGTTAATAATATATAATTTTTAAGATGGTAAATAGTAACTAATCATAATTAATCTACATAATTTCTAATATATGATATCATATTTAGTGATCAAATTGTAAACACCCAGGGCATATGTAAATACCTTGTAGTTCAGAGGAAAATAGATATCCATATGAGTGGGATATGCATACATTGATTGATAGATGTATATCAACCACATAACTAGATAATGTATTAACCATTTGTATAATAGACAAATAACTAACTGCATATCTACACATATATAAATATATAGAAAGACCTATGTGAGTGTGTTCATGACTGTATATACATAGATCTCGTTGGAAACATAGATAGCATGATCAGTGATTGGGAGAGCATTAATAATAGAAAAATTAATAAATTATAATAATAATAATAATAATAACAATACTTATATACATGCAAAAACATACATTAAATATTTGTTTTTAATTATATAAATATAAAAATAATATGATTAAATAGCATCTTAAATTTTTGATATCTCAAGATAATCAGTGTTATAAACCATAATTATTATCATAAAAAATGACTTAAATCCCAATCAATGTTCATACCAAGCGGCGCTCTTGTTCTAAGTGTGAAGATCCAATAAGCTTCACGTTTGTCTAATAGCTTGGTTCTATCTCCACCTCTAGGTAAAATGGGGATTTGTTCAATACCTTGGAATGTAAAAAAATTCTCACTACCATAGGGACAATTTGAGAAATGTTTTGGTACAGGATGATTTTGATCTTTATTACGAATGTTTATACATTGATACAGCACTTTCTATACAGACCACCCTTTATCGTAAACCTAATTCTCGTAATACTTTTTTGCGAGCGAGCAGCTGTCATCCATATGCCATGTTCAGGGGGATACCTAAGAGCCATTTTATGAGAGCGCGCCGTAATTGCTCCAATGAGAATTAATTTAAACTTAAATCCAATGATCTGCATGATCGCTTTCTGCAGAGGGGGTATAGACGAGAGGATCTAGATAGATCTATCAAAGAGGTCTCAGCTATGGATAGACACTCCTTGCTGAGACATACAACTAGTAAAAGAATAAGATCTAATGACAGCCCCTCTTTTATTACCCCTTTCAGTAGACAAGCTGAATCAACTAAAACTATTCTTAAAAAACATTGGAGCATTTTGTCTTTAGATCCGGTGTTAAAGCCCTATGTGTCATCAGGCCCTAATGTTATATTTAAACGTGCCACAACATTAGCTCATACATTATCGCCTAGTCTTTTCAGATCTAGAGATGAGGGGAGATCCTCACTACCTAAGGGATCATACTCTTGCACTAGTTGCAAAGTATGTGTGAGAATGATTCAAAATAAAACCTTTTCGTCTTCTGTAACAAGAATGACTTACAATGTACAGAACTTTATTAACTGTAATTCCACTTTTATTGTTTATTTGTTAAAATGTGGATGTGGATGTCAGTACAGTACGTCGGTAGAACTACTAGACAGTTAAAAATCAGGATTATGGAGCATTTTAGGCTCATTCGTAATAAAGATCAAAATCATCCTGTACCAAAACATTTCTCAAATTGTCCCTATAGTAGTGAGAATCTTTTTACATTCCTAGGTATTGAACAAATCCCCATTTTACCTAGAGGTGGAGATAGAACCAAGCTATTAGACAAACGTGAAGCTTATTGGATCTTCACACTTAGAACAAGAGCATCGCTTGGTATGAACATTGATTGGGATTGAAGTCATTTTTTATGATATTAATTATTGTTTATAATTCTGATTACCTTGAGATATCAAAAATGTAAGATATTATTTAATCATATTATTTTTATATTTATATAATTAAAAACAAATATTTAATGTATGTTTTTGCATGTATATAAGTATTCTTCTTCTTCTTATTAATATTATTATTATTATTAATTAATTTTCCTAATATTAATGCTCTCCCAATCACTGATCATGCTATCTATGTTTCCAACGAGATCTATGTATATACAGTCATGAACACACTCAAATAGGTCTTTCTATATATTTATACATGTGTAGATATGCAGTTAGTTATTTGTCTATTATACAAATGGTTAATACATTATCTAGTTATGTGGTTGATATACATCTATCAATCAATGTATACATACCCCACTCATATGGATATCTATTTTCCTCTGAACTACAAGGTATTTACATATACCCTGAGTGTTTACAATTTGATTACTAAATTTGATGTCATATATTAGAAATTATGTAGATTAACTATGATTAGTTACTATTTATCATCTTAAAAATTATATATTATTAACACATTATATTATAATAGAAGTTTATCTTTGTTTTTGTATCACTCACGGATTTGCTGTATACAGTAAGCAAGAACAGCTTCGTTTTTAAATTTTATTTTCATTGTCACTGTTAGTTTTGTTTATGTCATCTGTTTATAATAAAGTTTGTTTTACAAAAAAAGATAGAAAATGGCATACCACCTGACCTGTCCGCCCTATGGATGTGCACGTTATGGCGACTCCATTGCAGACGCTTGTTTATGACGTCACACCCGATAGCGCGACGGACGACTCAGGTGTGTATAAAGTGGCAGTTTATGTACTACCTTTTCATCTTGATAAAGTGCTGTTGCACGAAACACGTAGGTGCGTTCGTGTGGTCCCTTTATTGTCTTTTTAGCCTGCAATAAACCTGACCTCATTGCTATTTTGGAGTTGCTTGCTTTTTCCCCCTCTTCTTCATCTCTCAAGTTGGAAGTCGGATTTCCTTGGCTGTGCTCCTCATCAACTGCTGCTATCTATTGGAATCTTCTACCGGATGAACTGCACGCCCCTGATGTCTGGAGTGTCCTCAGAAGTACACAGGTAAAGGGCCGCAGTGCCCTGTCATATATATGTATATATTCCTGTGCAACTTGATCATCATTTTGAATCACATATTGGTTGGGTGTTTATTAATGTGCCATATCTGTGGTTGTCAAGTGGACACCACTAGACACACATCCCTCCCTATTGTGAGTTCATTTAGTTTTCCTGGACACCCCATTGTCATCTGGATTATTATGTTGATTATATTCTGCAGATGGAACTCTTTCTAATTTTGGAGCATCACATTCTACCTTATCCTGCAGTCTCATGGGTGGCCGATCTCCCTTCTGAGGCGACTGATACCCCTCCCTGCTGTTTAGAGGGTATATGGGATATAGTCAGCTCTGGTTCATTGTGCCACATGCTGGGCCCTCACAGGGTCTACACCTAACTCATTTACACCTAACTCATTTACAAGTCCATCATCTTACTCTAAGGGGTTCAAAAGAATACATGCCTCTTCCACTGGATCCAATTCAGGAAATATATATTTCTCTTTACTTCTTAACCCTATTGGCTACCTTGGTGAAACTTCTCTTGGTGGATTTCTCTCTTCTTGATCCATAATATCAGAAAGATGGCTTAACATTCTTTTTGTTTGTTTCAGCTTCAGTAGTGGCCAGTTTATACACCTCTTGCAGCTGTTCTTGAGTTGCTTCACTTATTGCATGTAAGTTATAGTCTGTGCTTGCTGTAGGTCCTGTCGGTTTAAACAAGGTAACCCTTCCATAATTCTGCAGGGTGAGTGTAGGACAGCGGTAAAGGGGTGGGGGATATCCCAATACTATCAGCCACCTTATTCAGGTTTGCGGTCATGGCGTATCTGGGCGCCTCAATCTGTTTACACAAAGTTTGTAACCATTTCTTCTCACTGATTATCCGTCTCCTGATGATCTCTGTGAAGCCTAGACAATGCATTAGCATTAATGTTCTGCTTCCCTGGCCTGTATTTCAAGCTGAAATTGAATGTGGCCAATGCAGCTAGCCACCTAAGACCTGTGGGATCCAATTTAGACGATCAAATGATGTAGGTGAGTGGGTTATCTGTGTGTACCACAAACGTTGCTCCATACAGGTAGTTGTGCAATTTGTCAATTACTGCCCATTTCAAGGCTAGAAATTCGAGCTTGTGCACCAGGTAATTCTTTTCGGACAGTGCCAACCCTCGACTCACAGATGCTACGGGCCTAAGTATCTCAGAATGTTCCTAGTATAACACAGCTCCAGGCCTTCTAGGCTGGTGTCCACATGTAATACATAAGATTTTTCGGGATCGACAAATGCCAGTATTTGCATATTAGTGAGGCAGATTTTGATGGCTTTGAAAGCCTCCTCATACTTGAGTCCATTTATCACCAAATGGTTCATTTATCTTGAAGTACTGTAGTCCTGGTTGGTGGACTCAGCTGCCATACTGCGACCCCACAGTGGTGGGTATCCTTTAGTCAGTTGGGTCAAAATCTGCACTATAGCCAAGAAGTTATTCATAAAGTGTCTATAATATCCTCAGAACCCTTAGAAGGATGGTAGCTCTGTCAGCTGTCTGGGCCTAGGCCAGGATGCGATGGCTTCTTATTTAGAGGGTCCATAGCCACTCCTTCTTCAAATATGATGTGCCCCATATAACTGACAGACAAGCAGAACTGACATTTGTCCAGAGATAGCTTAAGTCCAGTATCTTCATTAGGCTGCCTTCATGCTCTTCCAAGGTCTTCCCAAAAATAAGGAAGTCGTTCAAATATACTAACACTTCCAGTAAGTTTGTATCCTCCACAACTCATTCCATTAGTCTCTTGAAAGTGACTGGGGAGTGAACACTCCTTGTGGCATGCATTCAAATTGATAAAACCCCAACGGCATACTGTATGAAGGCAGTCTTTTCTTTGTCTTGTTTGCACACTGGAATGTGGAACTATTTGCTCACTGTTAGACAGCCCAGTGCATCTTCTATGCAAGGATCTTCAGAAAACTGAAGTAGGGTAGGTACCATGTGGAACTGGTTCAGGAGCAGTAGCTCTGCTAATATGGGCAGGAATTTCCTTCTCAGTAAACTTTATAAAACAGCTAGTGACCCCTTACATACGGCTCTTCTCCTTGCTCAATTTTAGGCTTCACATTGACACATCCTGGGGCAGCTGCAGCATGTGCTCATGCACATTTTTTTTTATTTCTATAGGTTGTTTCTTAGTTTTTTTCCCTTTATTGAATAGGTAGAAGAGGACTTTGCCTCTCTTTAACAAATGTTTTGCAAAAGACACGGCTAAAGCACACTTTTCATAGATTATTGAATAGGGCCCTACACTTAAAGTCACACGTAACTTTTTCACAATATTAATTTTAAAGCAGATTTGTTTTAGCCTCATTTTTGTTTTTGTAAATAACATTTTCCACGGTTGATAATATTTTATTGATTACTGTCCAATCTAAAATTGTCGGAAAACAAATATAATACTTTCAAGCTCAGTTTAATATTTAAAGCATTTTCACAGAAGGGGCTGCGAGATAACAGTTCTATTTCAATTAGTTGTGGATGACTGCATTTTTTTCAGAGGATTGTGCATCAGTACATTTTCCAATTAAAAAATACCCCCATCCCTTTACTTGAACCACAGAAACTCCAGGTAATCTAGTTAGCAACAAAATGTTTAATCTCTTATTTTTTTAAATAGTGAACAATATTTATCTACTGAATTGTTTTGAAAACACATAGCTAACTAGTTTTGCACAGGGAAGTAACATTTCTAAATTGCAAATATTCTCAGAAATCACTAAGACCTATATCAGTGTTTTTCAACCAGGGTTTCTAGGAACGCTTATTTTCCGTGGGCATCCCTAAATTGTTCTCTGCAATTTTCAGGTAATTTCAAAATTGTTCCAAACACAGAAGATTGTACAATGCATCTGATCTCTGACATGCTATTAGAGTGTTGGGGTTCTGAAGAATTTCATCAAACAATTACAGTATAGCATTCCTTAACTAAAACAAGGTTGGAAACCAGTGGCCTACAGATCCATTAAGCTCTGTTTAATAAGGGCTCATAATATGACGTTACCTAAACCAGTAAAGGACATTATGTTCCCTGGGTTAACATGATCTCCGCAAAGCTAATTATACAAAAATACAACACCTGAACAAAAGCTCATTAGCATATGCTTAACATCTTGTTATTGTTGCATAATGTGGTGTATATTTCAATACCGTGACCTTATGTACATTTTAGCATTACTCCAATTAACACACTAAAATAGCTTTTTAGCTCAAGTTGAGCAGAGGGAAAGGAAGTAACATTAATATAACGTTTTTTTTTTAAATTATGCCTAACTGACTTTACAGCGATGCATGCACTGCATAAGCCCTATTTTAGTGCCTGTATGGGAGTAACGCAAAGTTTAGGTATAATTTAAATAACAAAGTAAAGTCCCTGCATTAACCATAACATACTGTTTACAGTATACAATATATACAGTTAGGTCCGGAAATAATTGGACACTGACACAATTTTCATAATTTTGGCTCTGTACACCACCACAATGGATTTGAAATGAAACAACTGAGATGCAATAGAAGTGCAGACTTTCAGCTTTAATTCAAGGGGTTGAACAAAAATATTGTATGAAACATTTAGGAATTGTAACCATTTTCATACACAGTCCCCTTATTTCAGGGGCTCAAATGCAATTGGACAAATTAACACAATCATAAATAAAATGTTTATTTTTAATTCTTTGTCGAGAATCCTTTGCAGGCAATGCCTGCTTGAAGTCTGGAATGCATGGACATCACCAAACGCTGGGTTTCCTCCTTTGTGATGCTTTGCCAGGTCTTTATTGCAGCTGTCTTCAGTTGTTGTTTGTTCGTGGGTCTTTCTGCCTTAAGTTTGGTCTTCAGCAAGTGAAATGCTTGCTCGATCGAGTTGAGATCAGGTGATTGACTCGGCCATTGCAGAATATTCCACTTCTTCACCTTAAAAAACTCCTGGGTTGCTTTCGCAGTATGTTTTGGGTCATTGTCCATCTGTAAAGTGAAGCGCCGTCCAATCAACTTCGCTGAATTTGGCTGAATCTAAGCAGACAATATATCCATATACACTTCAGAATTCATCCGGCTGCTTCTGTCTTCTGTCACATCATCAATAAACACTAGTGACCCAGTGCCATGCCATCACACTGCCTCCACCGTGTTCTACAGATGATGTGGTGTGCTTCAGATCATGAGCCGTTCCAAGCCTTCTCCATACTTTTTTTTCCCCATCATTCTGGTACCTGTTGATCTTAGTTTCATCTGTCCAAAGAATGCTGTTCAAGAACTGGGCTGTCTTTTTTAGATATTGTTTGGCAAAGTCTAATCTGGCGTTTCTATTCTTGAAGCTTATGAATGGTTTGCACCATGTGGTGAACCCTCTGTATTTGCTCTCGTGAAGTCTTCTCTTTATGGTAGACTTGGATAATGATATGCCTACCTCCTGGAGACTGTTCTTCACTTGACTGGATGTTGTGAATGGGGTTTTTCTTTACCATGGAAAGGATCCTACGATCATCCACCACTGTTGTCTTCCATGGACGTCCAGGCGTTTTTGTGTTTCAGAGCTCACCAGTGTGTTCTTTTTTTCTCAGAATGTATCAAACTGTTGATTTGGCCACTCCTAATGTTCCTGCTATCTCCCTGATGGATTTTCTTTTTTTTGCAGCCTAAGGCTAAGGCCCCGCTGCACACGCCTGAACGGCCGCCTTGCTTGCCAGCAGCGCGTGCAATTCACTGCACCGCGATCTGCGGTCTGCAGTGAATTTTTTTGGCACGGGGGGGGGGGCGTGGCCAAAATGGGTGGGGGGGCCGGCCATGATGTGAGGGGATGGGACCGCCCCACAGCTCAGCACTGCAGCAGCCCCTCGGCACCATCAGCCCCCTCAGCCCCATGGCACCCTAGACACCCTCAGCCCCTCGGCCCCCTCAGACCCTCGGAACCCTCAGACCTTCGGCACCCTCAGACACACAGGCACCCTCAGACACACACAGGCACTCACACAAATACACAACGGGGTGGGGGGTGAATCGGAGGGAGATCAGAGCAGGAGGGGAATCGGAAAGGGGATCGGTACAGAGGGGGTTGATCGGAGCAGGGGGGGCTGATCGGAGCAGGGGGGTTAATCGGAGCAGGGGGGGTTGATCGGAGCAGAGGGGTTGATCGGAGCAGAGGGGAGAATCAGAAGTGAGGTATCGGATTGGCTGCCTTGCATATTACGTGACGCGGCACTCGCCAAAACCACAAGCTCCCTGTAGCTCCGGCTGGCTGACGCGTTACAGCACGCAGTGAGCCACGCCGGAAGGAGCCAGCGGGACATCCAGACCGGAGGCAGGCAGCTGGTGGACCGCAGCCGGCCGCAGCAGGACCAAATCCGAAGGATGTCCTGTTTCACTTGCATTGAGAGCTCCTTTTACCGAATGTTGTGGGTTCACAGCAACAGCTTCCAAATGCGAATGCCACACCTGGAATCAACTCCAGACCTTTTACCTGCTTAATTGATGATTGAATAACGAAGCAGAACTGACATTTGTCCAGAGATAGCTTAAGTCCAGTACCTTCATCAGGCTTGCTTCATGCTCTTTCAAGGTCTTCCCAAAAATGAGGAAGTCGTTCAAATATACTAACACTTGCAGTAAGTTTGTATCCTCCACAACTCATTCCATTAGTCTCTTGAAAGTTGCTGGGGAGTGAACACTCCTTGTGGCATGCATTCAAATTGATAAAACCCCAATGGGCATACAGTATGAAGGCAGTCGTTTCTTTGTCTTGTTTGCACACTGGAATGTGGCACTATTTGCTCACTGTTAGACAGCCCGGTGCATCTTCTATGCAAGGATCTTCAGAAAACTGGGGTAGTGCAGGTACCATCTGAAACTGGTTCAGGAGCAGTAGCTCTGCTAATATGGGCAGGAAAATCCTTCTCAGTACACTTTATAAAACAGCTTGTCACCCCTTACATACGGCTCTTCTCCTTGCTCAATTTTAGGCTTCACATTGACACATCCTGGGGCAGCTGCAGCATGTGCTCATGATTTTTTTTTTTTTTTCTATAGGTTGCTTCTTAGTTTTTTTTCCTTTATTGAATAGGTAGAAGAGGACTTTGCCTCTCTTTATCAAATGTTTTGCAAAAGAAATGGCTAAAGCACACTTTTCATAGATTATTGAATAGGGCCCAACACTTAAAGTCACACGTAACTTATTCATATAGAGGATAAAACTAGAAATAATTTTAAAGCAGATTTGTTTTAGCCGCATTTTGTTGTTGTAAATAACATTTTCCACGATTGAAAATATTTTATTGATTACTGTCCAATCTAAAATTGCCGCATGTTGTGGGTTCACAGCAACAGCTTCAAATGGGAATGCCATACCTGGAATCAATTCCAGACCTTTTACCTGCCTTATTGATGATTAAATAACGAAGGAATAGCCCACACGTGTCCATGAAACAGCATTTGAGTCAATTGTCCAATTACTTTTGGTCCCTTGAAAAAGAGGCGGCTACATATTAAAGAGATGTAATTCCTAAACCCTTCCTCCAATTTGGATGTGAATACCCTCAAATTAAAGCTAATAGACAGCACTTTAAGCCTGTATTTATTATTTAAATGTAACTTGAATTTATTTTGGTACACAGCCGAAATAACAAAACTTGTATTAGTGTCCAATTATTTCCGGACCTAACTGTATGTACTACAATGCTATGGTAATGTCTCATTTACATATAATTTACATGTCATTATCATTAATTTCATTTTTAGTCAACGTATGGAAGGAAAAATGGCTTTACATTGTTATTTTCCTTTGAAATTACGCCATTAAGTGATAAGTTAAGTTAACGCCTGTGAAAGTGTAGAAATAATATCAATAAGTCTTAGGGTTCAGATTATCACAGTGAGTTTATTTGTACAAGGTACATAGTAGAGAGAGAAAATTCAAAATGAGCTTTCTCCTCTGCCACATAATGCTTGACTTCACCTTTTATACATTTGAAATTAGTAATACGCTCCTTAAGGGGGATAGCTTAGAGATAAAGACAAAATATAGTGACTTATACAAAAAACCTTATTCAGGCAAAAATATATGCTTCACAAGATAACCTTTAGCCTACATATTTCCCAGGAATTTGGACCTCATAACCTCCTGACTTAAGGAGTCAACCTCTCAGCCCTGTGTGTGTAGCTGCAAGATAAGAGAAGCGGGGGCTATCTCACTCATCCCATATACTACAAGAATGGGTTTGTTAGAAAAACTGTGAGATTGCAATCATTTAAAATTTCAAGACTAGTAGGAATTATACGAGGGTTGGTCTTTGCCAGGAGCGATGCTCTGTAGCGCAGCTTTCATACACAAATATATAGCTGCTATACACATACATACAAGCAAACATTCAAAATGTCTGCTGAGCCAAAATGGTGGTGATGATAGTCTGCTTTCATATAGCCTAAGCCACACCCCTTATCTCCAATCTTCACAAGCCACATTTAGTGACTTAAAAAACCCTGTGGATCTGGGCCTAAAGATTTTAGTTATAAATACATTTTCTTTTTTTCTAAATACCCCCTTCCCCCTCAAAATTATAATAACTTATACAACGATGTCTGAACTGTGTTGTCATCTGCTTTTGTTATATGGAGAATTTTCCTACTTATGTAGTGACTCTGCTTGTTTGTTGACATGTACAGATGTAGCAAGCTTCAATGTCCACTCTGGTGCAGTATGGTGATATCTGTTGTTGATATACAAAATCAATACTGCCATTGGGTCTTATGCAAACTCTGTGATATTTTGCATTATAATGGAATATGTTGTTTTATCTAGGAGAATAATGGCATGCGCTAATTTTGTAGGACTCCTGTTTTGCAAATATCTTACCATTTGTTTTTGCAATTTTGGGGGAGGAGGGGGCAATATAATGTATTTAGAACAGCCAATATTATTGGGTCGTATAACATATTTCACAAAAATTATGTGGCGTGTAATATACTGATATTAAAGTCTATAGGAAGTAAAAGCATTTAAGAAAATGTGACGTCTGAAAAAATTGCAGAGTAAACATTTCCAGTATGTCCAGTATACAACACGTGTGAGAATGTGTATCTCTAGCTACTGTATGTATATCTCTATCTGTTTCAATTCATAATTTAACTGCAAATGTAATATTAGCATGTTTGTCTTAGAATTGTAGAGGTACAGTATATTGGTATTTACTATGGGCGTTGTTCATTAAACTCCAATAGTTATGAATGAGGCACTATTGCAAGAAAACTCTAATTGCAGTCGACGAATAACCCCAAATGTATCAGCACCCAGTTGACACAGTGCCACATCTGATCACTTTAAAAAAGGTAAAATTCAAAGCAGGTTTTCCTTAGATGTAGTGTGGCTCAGCTCAATAACAGCTGCTGCATCTGTACAGTAGATGAAATTAATTTGTTACATAGTTACATAGTAGATGAGGTTGAAAAAAGCCATACATCCATCAAGTTCAACCTATGTTAAATTTAGATGACAGATACTTATCCTTATTGTTAAAAAAGATACAAATATTGTCTAAATATTTTGCTTGAGTGATTGGTAGGTTGACTACATTAAATTAGTAACACCCAGAGAGAAACGATACAATTTGAACTAGGAAATAGCTATGGGTCATGAGGTAGAGAGGGGGAAGGTATACTTTAGTGCCACGGCTATTCTAACACAAATCAGTGGCAAACGCCAAAAAGACCCAGCTACATGCAGGATACATGACTTAAACTTGCCTTAAACTAGACCCCGCATTTCTGCATTGATTAATGGCCCATCAGATTAACAGTGGGGGTCCCTGGCAGTCCCATTCAAACTGAATGGGACTGCCAGGGACCCCTGCTCTGTTAATCCTATGGTTATTAGTCAATGCAGAAATGCATTAAACTTGTCTTAAACTAGCCAGGTTACATCCAGCACATACCGAGAATGTAACCGGGCTAGTTTAAGGCAAGCTTAGAATACTCGTGGTCTCGTCTGTAGCTCACTAAGTAGGGAGACATCCATATTAAACACAAATAATAATAGAAAACTTATCAAGACTAAAATCCATGGGAGGAGAAGGCAGAGACAGTTAAGCTAACATATAGTGTACTATTTAAAACAGTAGCAGAGACGGGTAATAACCTTAAGTGCATATTTTTGCAAGAAGTCTGGCAGATAAAGCGAGGGAGCTTGAAATAATAGCTAGAGCAATATGGTGATATAGGCATTGCTGAAACATAATGTGATGAAACTCATGACTGAGAAATTATTTCAGAGGGCTCTGCCTTGGTGGAAGTGGGCAAGCAGAAGAGATGGAATATGTTTATATGTGTAACCCCTTGCTAATACCAGGCCTGGTTTTATGCATGAAGGCTCTATTCTATGCTGGCAGTGTGGGGTTAAACCCTTTGCACTTAGTCTTGCATGAGAGCTAGCTCAGAGCTAGGCTACAATGTTGCAGCTTCCTGGCACATGAGGCATGAGGCAGAGCTAGGCAGATTCTAGTAGCTCATGTGACCAATGAGGTGATGTTGTGCATTACTGTTTTGCCCAGAGACTTGGGAAGGAAAGGTTCACACTGCCAGGGTATATAAATTGGAGAACCGCACTTTAGGATTAGGTGTGTCCTGGTGTGTCTTAGGGTCCTGAGTGAAGAGAGGCCTGACAAGGTGAGCTGGGTTAAGTGGGGCCCGTTATGCCAGAGTATAGACCCTAGGGAAGGCAAGCAGAGCAGCAAGCCATATCATCAAACAGGAGAATAAAGGGGAAGCCGTTCTCCTTGCACAGAGCATAGAGGAGGGAAATTCCTAACTGTGGGTCCTGGAGCTAGGAGACCAAGAGCAGCTACCCTAAGGCTGAGTCCCAGCTGGCGCTGACCACACTCATGCTTGAGAGTGGTGACATCACCAACTCTTCAAGCATGAGTGTTCTGCTTTCCTGCACTCATTTTAGAGCAGGGGGTGTGGCTATGAAGGGAGGAGGCATGTCATTGGCTGGATCGGGGCTGTGTGTGTTACTTACAATGCCTAGTGACCTGGGACAGAGTCTCAGCAATAAAACACTTTGTAACACCGGAGCCTGTGCTTCTACCTTTCTCTGCTCCCCCCTCTCTTCGCTTAGCCCCCCCCCACTTCCACCTCTCTCTGCTCATCCCCCCGCTTCCACCTCTCTCTTCTCAGCCACATGCTTCCACCTCTCTCTGCTCAGCCCCCCGCTTCCACCTCTCTCTGCTCAGCCCCCCTGCTTCCACCTCTCTCCTCTCTCTGCTCAGACTATACTGTCTCTCTATCCCCATTGGTCAGAGCAGACTCATGTGACGGGCGCATCTCGTGAGCACGGACAGGAGGATCAAGAGTCAAACAGGTAACCATGCCAAGTGCCAAGTGCGGTCAGTGCCAGCGGGGACTCAGCCTAACGTGGGAAGGGGTAAAGCTAGCCTATACGTGGAAGGGGTATTGTGAGGTGCTTGTTCTGATGTCCTACAGGGAGCTAAAACCTGTCCTGATTGTTGCTGTTTGTTCATGCTATCCTGCTAACAATAAACCTCAACCAGTTTGCAAAGTTCCTGGTAGTCTGTGATAAGTTACTGATCTACATGTTCCTGCAAGGAGTCACCCCTGCCTCTGACAGAGCCCTTAGTGGAGGCGCTGCACCCTCTCCTGTGAAAGAGAATATCTACCCTCCAAGCTCCCTGCCCTGCAGAGGCCCAGGCTCCTGGATACCTGCAGGTGAACACCACGAACACCATATCCCCCTTCTATCTCCTTAGGGGGGAGGAGGGTGTTGCATATGTAAAACCAGATTTAATACCTTAATGGAGATATGTATATGGGGTTTGGTAAAAAAAAAAAATATACAGTAGAGACATATGGATTGAAATGTAAAAAATTAAAAATGTAAAAAGAAAATTTTGGTAGGCATCTACTATAAACAACCACATGTTTTTGAGACTGAGAAAGTCAAACTACTTTTGCACATGAAAAGGCAGAAAAACTTGGTCATGCTTTACTTATGGGTGATTTTAATTATCTGGACACCGACTGGAGTAATTAGATTAGCACAACAAGTTAAGGAAACATGTATTTGGTGTGTGCTGAAAGAGAATTACATTGCCCAAATTATTGAGGAACCAACTAGGAAAGATGCAGTACTGGATAATGCACAAGTTATAACAAATAATTAAATGAGGGAACATTTGGGAAACTGTAATTATAACACGGTCTCATTTTAAATAATTGATCAACAACAGTATTATAGTGTAGGGGATCAACAAAGTCCTTAGTCATCTAAGAAATATTCTATAACGAATACATTTGGAGGAAGTTATGGAAGATAAAAATACAGAACAAATTGGCTACTTGAATACACTTAATAAAGTAAAGCCATAGGTAATACATGTAAAATAAACAAATTCGAACCATTGTGGCAACTGAGGTAGCCAGACTCAGCCACCTCCACCTCCGACCACAACATACCCATAGCTGTCACAATATAGCTATGTAAATATTAAATTGTATGTGTAGTATGGCAACCAAAAGATTAACCTTCTTACCAACTGTAATTTGTATTCTGCTTCACTCTGGCTGTGTTATAGAAAGTTACAGTTTCATGGTTTAATTTGCAGGCCAAGTGATCAAATAATTAAGAAAGTGCTGTGTGTTTGATCAGTGACCAACTTTCACTAACTGTTTATGTAAAAATGCCAGGGTGGGAAGGTACCCAGAATTGTCAGACTGTAAGCTTCAAAGACAAGTCATAAAGCCTCACTGATATCCAAGAGCAATGGACATTACTGGATTTGGTAATATCAAACAATGTAGAAGTAATATCAAATATTGAAGTCAGGGAACATTTGGGAAACAGTGATCATAACATGGTCTCATTTGAAAAAAATCATTAAAAAACATGTTACTGTATATGGGTAAACAAAGACTTTACATTTTAGAATGGCAGATTTTAATATACTGAGGAATTGTCTACAAGGAATACATTGGGATGATGTTTTTGCAGGAGAAAATGTGGAAGATATATGGGCAATCTTTAAAGCATTCTTAGAAAAGCACACTTATCAGTGTATACCAATGAGCAGTGGTCGACAAATCACCAAAAAATCTACTCGCCACCTAGTACTACACATGTGCTGCATTTAGATTCTTAAAAGCAGAAGGGACAGAGGCATCATATCAGAATTATAAGGAATGTAACAAAAGTTGCAAAAGGTCAATACAATGAGCAAAAATATAAAATAAAATAAAAAGGATTGCAATACTGTAGAAAGTAAGATCAACCCTAAAAAGTTATTTATGTAACAAATTGATTACAAAAGAAAATATAGAACCATTCCTGTATGAGATGGGCAGGCAAATTGGAGATAAGGAAAAAGTAGAGGTGTTAGATACATTATTTGCCTCTGTATTTACCAGGGAAGTATCAATTGCAAAAATAGTGGCACAGGAAGAAGTTACAACCTCTATATTAACAAACAATTGGGTAACTGTGGAAGACGTGCATAGGTGGCTTGGTAGAATTAAAGTAAATAAAGCACCTTGTCCCAATGGTATGCGCCCAAGAGTTCAGTAGGAGCTAAATTAAGTAATAGCCAACCATACATTTAATATTCAAGGAGTGCATTTCCACAGGTTCAGTACCACAAGATTGTAGTAAAGAAAACATTGTGCCTACATTTTAAAAGGGGGAAAGACAGCTACTGGGGAAATACAGACCTGTAAACCTGACATCAATAGTGCAGAGTGAAACTATGTGAAGGTTTAGTATGGGATAATATTCAGGAATTCCTAGTGGTTATCAACATTATTAGTAATAGTTAGCATAGATTTATGAAGGTTAGGTCATACCAAAATAACATTATTTGTTTCTTTAAGGAAGTACAGTAAGTAGTTGATGTGGTCTACTTAGATCTTGCAAAGGCTTTTAATGCGGTGTCACAAAGAGGTTAGTATAAAAAATAAGGAAATTGGACTCTGTATAAAGATGTGTGCCTAGAATAAAAACTGGTTGATGGATAGACAACAGAGAGATGACAAAAATTGAACCTTTTCAGGTTGGGCTACAGTTGTGAGTGGAGTACCTCAAAGATCGGTACAGGGACCCTTGCTTTTTACATTTATTAATGACCTTGAGCTTGGCATAGAGAGCAAAGTCTACATCTTTGCTGATGACACTAAATTGTGTAAGGTAGTAAAATCAGAGCTGCATGTAATTTCTCTCCAGAAAGACTTGGACAGATTGGATACTTGGGCAGATAAATGTCAGATGAGGTTTAATACAGATAAATATAAGGTTATGCATTTGGGAAACAAGAATAACCAGGCAACTTACAAATAAAATGGGGAAAATTAGGCAAATCCTTGATGGAGAAGATTTTATGAGTGCTTGTAGACTGCACACTTAGCAATAATGCCCAATGTCATGCAGTAGCTGCAAAGGCAAGTACGATCTTATCTTGCATTAAACAGGCTATGGATGGAAGGGAAGCATAATTATGCCACTGTATAAAGCATTGGGAAGACCACACCTTGAATATGGAGTTCAGTTTTGAGCACCACTCTGTATAAAAGGCATGGAACCATAAAAAGTGCAGAGCAGAGCCACCAAATTAATAAAAGAGATGGAAAAATTGACTTATGAGGAGAGTCTAGCTAAATTAGATTTGTTTACCTTTGAAAAGAGGGGATATGATAACTATATACAAAAAAATTTGGGGACAATACAAGGACCTTTCAAAAGAACTATTCATCCCAAGGGCAGTACAAATGACACAGGGTCATCCCATAAGCTTGGACAAAAGGAGATTTCACTATCAACAAAGGAAAAGGTTCTTTACAGTAAGGGTAGTTAAAATGTGTAATTAATTACCCCTGGTGTCTGTATTGCAGATACAATAGTTATCTTCCAAAGAAAGTTTGGCCATCTTTTTAGAAAATAAAGGTACTGTAAAGATTTAGGTGGTCTAACTGTTCCCAGCGCCTGATCAAAATGAACAAATCTGTTTCAATGGGACCCCACACAGTATTAATCCTCCTGGGTCAAAATCGGTGTGGTCACAAGACCGTGCACGATTGTGGCGCAGAGAACAGTTAGACTGGCAATATCTGCATACAGGGATATACCAACTAAGTAACATGGGTAGGATGTTGATGGAGGGAGAAATCTGATTGATTTGGAGACAGGAAGGAATTTATTTTTCCAATTTAAGAGATAGCATTGGATTATGTTCACTGGTTTTTTTTTGTTTGTCTTCCTCTTTATCAAAATAATGTAAATACAAGTATAATATAAGCATCAGTTGTCTAAAATTACCATAGGTTGAACTTGATGGACATATGCCTTTTTTCAATCTCATCTATTATGTAACTTTGTCATATATACGTTTGTGAACTGCAAATGTATTTGGTCATCATAATGAAAAAAAAATAGAATGACACTATGACAAATAGTACAAAGTCTATTTCACCCTTAAGGGTATAAAGATATTTATTGCATTCAATATGTATATTTCCGGTAGGTTTCCATGCAATAGCACTGGAACCAGTAATCTGTTATATCACTACTGGGAGAGAGTTATTGGGTCCAGTTTTTTCATCTCTCTTCGAACTCAGGTTTGTCCATAGTTAGGGAGAAGTGATATAGGACTGTCAGGACCCCCTACAGTGTTGGGCGGTGTGGATTTACTCTCTCTCACATTAAAAGATTGAGGGGTATAATAATTTATTTTCAAAATACACAAAGGGAGACTTAACAGGGAGTACACATTTTCCTTCCTTTTTACCTCCTGGGGGAGGTGTGGTAATATGTGGACTTGTGTGGTAATATGTGTTTTCTCCTTTTTAATTAATACATGATTAGATCGTATTGGTACTGTTTATAAAAACAAAATCTGTACAAGCACTGTAATTAATGTCTTTAATTATATTCAATCTAAAATTTGTCATTTTACAATTTTCTAAATAAATGAATAGAACAATAGTAAGGTAGAATAATATCTTTAATGGCTAATTGATGTTTTTTAAAAAAAAAGTGCATATTTTCGGTTAATTTTTTGGAAAGTCCACAAGTTGTTGTCTTTTATTTTCTAAAACTTCTCCACTTAGGGAATTTAAATTACCCACTGCAGAAATTGCTATGGTAATCCCTAATGCCAGTGAAATAAATAACAAGTGAAAACACAGAACAAGTGATGTTTAACAATAACATAAAAGGGGGGGAAAACCCAGCTGATTATATAGCATTTCATAATACCACCACCATTTAATAGAGATGGCTAAAGTGTCTTGACCTTTCAATCATAGGCCTCTATTTAATATGCTGTGAAGCTGCTTCCCATGCTGGAAAAGATTTTAGTTCTATATGTTTAAATAAAGCTGAACTTTCTTTAAACAAATAGGACTAAAATATACACCATTATGTGGAAACTCAAAGCCTGTTGAATAGGGACTCTAAACGTATTTACATGTAAAGTCATTTTAAAAGTTTCAAGCTACTAACATTTCACATTTTCTCCATTAACCCAAATTTATTTTATAGGGCAGTGCAATTTTTTTTTTGCATCTTTACGTGTGTATTTTGTTCTTGGGCATCTTTTATTTTAATTGTCTTTATATACCCAATGTAACCGCTCTTGACATTTTTGTGTTACATTCCTTTTTTCTAAGTATATTTTTTTTCCTCTTTTTTTAAAACATTTTTACATTTTTTTTTAACAAAACTTCTGGTTTTGAATTCTCTTTTTTTCCTTTTATTCTTCTTACTGTAACCCTCAGGAGCCAACACAAAGAAACAAGCTGATGATATAGCCAATAATGATCGTGGTGAAGATGAAGGTATTTTTTATTTTCAAGCTCAACCCTGATGCATGAATAATAACTTTTTTTAATTTCAAAAGGAGGATTTTTTTTTACAGAACACTTTAGCGCACCTCTTGATTTTCTTCTGGTTTAGAAGATTTTTTTCTTTCTTTTTTTTTTTTATATACTGAAATTAGCATATAAATGTCTGCTATTCTCCAATGTGATACTGTAAGTGAAAAGGTTACCTCTAAAAAGGATAAAGAAGTAGCTTCCTATATATTAATAGCCTGCAATAAATCTGCAAAAAAAGCCAACACTTTAATTTACAAGTACTGTATATAAATTCTAATTAAATTATATACACACGTACACACAACAAGGGTTATATTTCATTTATATATGTTGCATTTTGAATTTTAGGAACCAAAGTACTGTATGAATGCAGTAAATTCACTTAATTTAGAGTAATCAAAGTAAAAAAAAAAAAAATATCGATGGAAATGTGAAGTATAAAAAATGCTGTACCTTACAGTATAAGACAGGATAAACAGCAATACTGTAAGTCATTTGAAAGTAAAGACGTGTGACAAATGATTTATAGAAAGGCTTTCAACATGACATTTACTGTACCTGCAGAAAATCATGGATACATAATGTAATGTGGTTCTGATACATTATGATTTCTACAAAGGCTTTCAAAATTATATTTACCTGCAGAAAATCATGGATACATAATGTAATATAGTTCTGATACGTTATTATAAAATATTTTGTTAAAATAAAGCTATCTTAATGTTTCCTGAAATTTGTCTCATACTTTGTATATCATAAATCTTCCTCCTTCGTGTATTTTGCCTATCAACATGAAAATTTGGTTTTGTACTGTAGATGAAAACATACATTGTATTCAAACCTGTATTTCTGTTCATATACTCTTTAAAGACATACTGTACATACATTTTCTCATAAACAGTATTTCATCAGAAAAGCAATGAAAAGCATATATTTTTTGGATTGAAGAAGTACTATAATAATCAACGTGTACAGGTTGTGTTTAAATCACAGTGAATGCATTTTTTAGACTTGAATGTTATAATGGGATAGGTTTTTTCTAAGAAACTGTAATTTAAAAGGACTGTGTTTGTAGATATATCAAATTAGGAAGCAATAGTACTAACCCAGTCCAATGTGATGACAACCACTCTGAATCCTGTCCCGCGAGTTGATATTGAGCTGCAGCAAAGGATTTTGGATTAGTCTCGGAAAGATCACAGTTGAGGATATTAAATATTTAAATTGCGAGTTTAACAACGCTCTGTAACAACTGATCTTATGCATTATGCAACACTGAGCTAAGATACCAGAATTATCAAAATATATTTTTATGAGTATAAACACACATACAAACTCATTAAAATGAGCATCTGGAGAGATATGCACTCTTAGGGGCCTATTCTATAAACTTAGATAACCAACTCATCAAGGATTTTGAGCTGTTCTTGCAAAATTTTGCTAGGTACTGTAGCTATTCAGAAAGCCTCGGTGAGTTGGTCAAATCATGTGGGGAAAGCATTTTCTCGTGATTAATGGCTCCTGGCCAAACATATTGTTCGGGAGCCGGCGAGAAGCCCAAACTCGCAATTTTGATAAATTCGTGCAATTCTAGTAGCCAATAATGTCATCAGGTATCTGGAATTGTGATTTTATCAAAGATTCTTCTCGCCAGCAAAAACTATCAAAAAGGTATGTGAGAGAGGGACTTAGAAAAAAAAGCATTTTTCCTGCATTGGATTGATTCCTGGGGTCCCTGGAGCTGATATACATCAATGCCAGCACTGGAGACCCCCGGCATCAATCCGATGCATGAAAAATGCATTTACAGTACAGGCAGCTTCATTACCTTAGTGGCTGACCACTAAGGCAATGAAGGGCTTAAATACCAGTGTCATGTTTATTGTGGGTAGCGGGGGTGGGTGAAGGTGGTATTTGGCCCATGATGGGTGCTTAAACCTTGCAGGGGGGCTGAGGGAGGAGTTAACTCCTTCATTACCTTAGCGGTTAGCGGTTTTCTTTTTCTGATGTTTAGGTGCTTGGGTATTTCTTTTATTCTTGTATCTTTTTGGCACTTGTTTTTTTTTTGGTTGCCAATTGACTGCTATTGTGGCTTATCATGCCCATATGGGCATGAGGTACCACTGTTACAATCAATGTGTAGAGGGTGGGGATATTTGCCCTGGAGTGGGTGGTTAGGCTTCCCGGTGGCTAGCGGGGGATGGGTTAACCCCTTAATTACTTTAGCGGTTATTAACCCCTAAGGTGATTAAGGGGCTATGGGCGATTCGATTGTATTTGTTATTGTTCTGTTCCTGTCAACGGAGGACATGGATGCGGAGGATGGTGATGAGGATGTCCTTCATCCTGGCAGGGGTAAGTAGAAGTTTTATTTACTTTCTGCTGGCTGGCTAATGTTTTATTTTGAATTGGCAAATGAGCTATTATCCATGCCTGGATAATAGTAATTTTGCCCATTACTGTACTGTATGTGTTGGGGGGGGGGGTGCTTTTGGGGGTAGAGGAGGTTGGTATTAGGATTGTTGTGTTTTTAATGTTTATTGGGGTAGTGGGATTGGGTGAAGGGGGTAGTTGCCCCAATGGTGGGTGGTTAGGCCTACTGGGTGGGTAGTAGGAGTGGTTAACCCCTTCATTATCATAATGGTTCCCACTGCTATGGTAGTGAAGGGGTTTACCACTCCCGCAACCTTCCCATCAGGCCTAAATTCCCACCATGGAGCAACTACCGTCTTCATCCACCCCAATAAACAGGCCACTTAAGTTTAGCCCCTTCATTGCCTTAGCGGATAGCCGCTAAGGTAATGAAGCTGTGTTTTTTTTAAATTTTAATACTAGTGTGCGTGAGCATGGGGTATCCGGAGCAGAACTGCGTTGATTTCAGCTCTGGGGACCCCCTGTTTCCTGAGATGGAGGCCTCGTTATGGGGTTATGGTATCCCCATGCAATGTTTAAATGTCCCGCGTCACGTGACCGGGACATATAAACACATGGAGAGATACAGGCACCCCATATCTGGGCAGGTACCTCAGGAAGCAGGGGGTCCCCAGACCTGAAATCATCATTGTTCTGCTCCGGAGACCCCTTGCTCATGCACACTAGTATTAAAATTGTAATAAAAACACTGCGATCACTTGCGAGATGTGCAGGGAGAATCGGCTCTCCATGTGCATCTCACATTACAAGAAACTCGCAGCTAGGAGAACTTAGAAAAAAAATCAGATGAGTTTGCTGCTACACCAAACAGTTTTGGCAGTTTCCCGCTGCATGGTTTGGGAGAGGTTCAGATTCTTTCTGAATACCGTTATAACTCAACTGACAAACCGTTTGGCGAGAACATGCCAAAACTTGCAGGATAGGAGCAAACTCATCGAAGCTACTAGAATAGGCACCTTTGAGTTTTAATTTGCAAATTTGTTCACAAATATTTTGCAAATGGGGAAGTTTTGCAACAATTTGCAGAGTGCGTAATGAAAAAATGGCATTAAAAAAGTGCAACCCTGATTCTGTAATTCTTTTCAAATTTTCCTGAAAAATGCAATGACCCTGCAGATCTTTGGAGGGAGCTGTGTCTTCTTTGTGAATAGTTTTCCAAACAGTTCACACATCTATAATCCAGAGCATCATTACACATACCATTTAATTTTACTTTTATATTGTATACAATTATAACAATAATTATTATTTTGTGTTTCAGTTATGAGTATGAAGGCACCTTAATAAACTTGCTTTAAATCAAACATAATTTGTTTAATAATTATTGAAGTGAAACTTCCTTAGTGGCACCTCATTCGTGATGGGGCAAAAAAGAATTGTGGAGACAGAAATGAAACGGATGTGACGTCAGTGCTGGCAGTTGAGGCCGGGCTGTGTTCTGGCTCAGCCCGACCCCAACACTGACATTACACCCGCTCCACAAATCAGATGCGGCGGCGGCGATAGCCGCCGGCGCCGCTCCTAATCGCTCCTAATCCCCCCCCCCCCCGAGCCCCACACCCCCCACACACCGTGACACACACTAACGGCCGCTGCCATGCCGCGCAGCCTCTCTCCTCCCTACCTCCGCTTTCCTGCTGACATGCGGCGGCGGCGGCAGCCCTCAAAATTTAATTGGCAGCCGGTGATTCGCTGTCACGTAAGGTGTGTCAAGGGGTATTTAATTCCCCTCATCCGGCACGGGCTCTGTGGTGCTGCCCGCCGTGGAGTACGCTGCTCCGTGGTGGGATAGCTGAGGCCGAGGCTCCACCCCCTGCCCTGTCACTCCTGCTTTGGTAACGGGAGGAGGGGGGTAACGGGACCACGTGTCACCGGGGGGGCTGGGAGTCCGCAGCTCCGTGTCCGAAGATCAGCCTGGGGTAGTGGGAGTCGGGAGGAGGGGGGTAGTGGGAGTCGGGAGGAGGGGGGGAGTCGGGAGGAGGGGGGTAACGGGACCACGTGTCGCCGGGGGGGGGCTGGGAGTCCGCAGCTCCGTGTCCGCAGCTCCGCCTGGGGTAGTGAGAGGCGGGAGGAGGGGGGTAACGGGACCACGTGTCGCGGGGGGGGGGGGCTGGGAGTCCGCAGCTCCGCCTGGGGTAGTGGGAGGGGGGAGGAGGAGGGGTGGGGGGCACAACACAGAGAGACATTCACACAACACAGAGAGAGAGACACACACTGACTGACACACACACACACACACTGACTGACACTGACTGACACACACACACACTGACTGACACACACACACACTGACTGACACACTCACACACTGACTCACACTCACACACTGACTCACACTCACACACTCACACACTGACTCACACACGCGCACACACTGACTGACTGACACACGCGCACACACACACACACTGACTGACACACGCGCACACACACTGACGGACACGTGCACACACACACACTGACTGACACACACACACACTGACTGACACGCGCACACACACACACTGACTGACACACGCGCACACACACGCTGACTGACACACGCGCACACACGCTGACTGACACGCGCACACATGCTGACTGACACACATGCACACACTCACTGACACACATGCACACACTGACTGACACACATGCACACACTGACTGACACACATGCACACACTGACTGACACACACGCACATACATACTCACTGACTGACACACATACACACACTGAGTGACACACACGCACATACATACTCACTGACTGACACATACACTGACTGACACATGTGTGCCGAGCACGCGCGTTATAAGTCAATTTCTGCGACAAAAGTCAAAGAAGTTTCACTTACTATGCGCGTGCACAGCACACACAGCTTTTTTTTTATGTCTTTCTGCACCATTCTAAATGTTTGAAGCATCATCCCCAGTTTCTTAAATAATAATATATACTGGGTGATCTTCAGGTCTATGAGTAGAAAAGTTTCGTATCCCTGGAGTATCTTAGTTCTGAAGATTTAGGATTTCATTTTCGTTCTTCATCACTACCACACAATGGCAAAAAAACACCTTCCTTTTTGGCATGCTGATCATTAATAAAGATGTCAGTAGAAGGCATGGCCTTTTCAGTATTCATGTGTTTTCCAGTTAAATTGATATTAACCATTAACTTGCTGGAATGCAAGCGAGTACCATCTAAGAACAAAATGTAAACCAATAATGTATACGGAAGTTGGTTGCTTCTACAGATGTAGCAAGGCTTACTGTCTTCGGTGCTGGGGCCACACACCATCCCGGCACTGAACGATTAACACTTCGATGTATCCCATTCAGAACCATGGACACCCGCAGCTCAATTTCGGCAGACCCTGTCGCTGGCGCTGCAGACTTTTGCTTGTTAATCCATGATGCAGATGTCTTGCTACATCTGTAGTTTAATGCCTAGTGAATGTATACACTGGGAGACTCCCTTAAACCGAGGGGAATTGTTTCTTTATGTTATGTTCATTGTGATAGTGCCTTGAATGCCCTGCAGGATTTTCCACCGTGAAATAGTGTAGATTTAGGACTGCTTTTCACTTTTCCATAACCTTTATTGCTGTGTGTGTTTGAAAACATGTATTGCTTTCCACTGCAAAGTCTAAAAATCATCAAATGGTTATGAAAAGGAAACAATCTGCATGAAAATGCTATTGCATCATAAACACAATACAAAGAAAATGGGACACAATAAAGATATCTCAACATTGCTTATTTCTCATATCATATACATGCCCAAAACTATTATATGATGTACTGTAATTGTGACTAATGGTGTATGCTTAAATCCTCGAGGAAATCTATATCTGTACTATAAAAAGCATGCATAATGATTTTAAGAGGATAGAGGATTACAATTTGGATGATAAATTATATGTCATAGATTAATGATTTACATTATTTACTTAACACCTTCTGCTTTGTCATTGTGAAAAAACATTGCATTAAAATCTATGGGATAATTTCACCGTTGCAATACTATTGCAAACGAGGAGCATGAATTCCCATTGCAAACTATTGTATGTTACTTTTTTCTTTGATAAATCTAGTGCATTTATATTTCTTAATCTTAGGGCCTTGTTCATTAAACTTTACTTGTGGTTACAGCACAAGAAAACCATTTATTTCATAAAGTGTATTACTGTACTTCAATGTATATGAATCTGTTTAATTTCAAATGCAATAAAACATTTAATGGAAATTTGCTCTCAAAGGTACAAGAAGATTATTTTGCTATTGTTTATCTTTAAGTTGAACGTTTTAACTCCGTTTTAGACTTTCTATGAACTCCATAAAAATTTAGTTTGAAACTTCATAATTAGTGAAATCTCTCATACTATTGCTAGGCCTCAGTACTTAATGTAAGCCACACTTTGAAATACAATTGTGGCACAATGTGCAATGATCAAAACATTTTGCTGATTAGAGTGGTTTTCAAAATGTTCCTTTTACTGTGATTTGAACAAATTGTGTGCTCACCATTACTTTACAATATAATGCATCTGCAAGATATTTAGAACATCTACACTCCATTCTGCTTTCATATTTTAAGCCAAGGGAAACACATATTCAAAATATAACTAATACAAAGTCCAGGCCTTTCTATTCAAATGTATTCAGAAAGTGTTCCATACAAAAAGTAGAGATAGTGACAGTTGAAAATAGTTTTGGCATTGCATACAAAAAATATGCTAATTGAAGGAGATGTATTTAAGATTTACTCCAGCTTTGCTTTAGTGCAAACATGATATTACTCTTTTTAACAGTTAAAACTGCTGGGCATGTGAACTTTATTATTATTATTTAAAAAAATAACAATGTTAAGCATTTCAGTTGCGTAATAACATACAGTATATAAATGTATTCTTAGGGTGTGATGAATTGTATATCTGATATCCAACAAATAACTGATGTTTGCTCCTTACAAACACTAACTAATGTAAAAGGAAATAGCTGAAGGAAGTGAATAGCAAATACAATAAAGTATAATGGTTTTTCTAACTCATTATTTTATGTGGTCTGCAAAATGAAAATGAACCAAACGTTTTCTTTGGGTTTTAATTAATTTCATTCAGCATATTCTTTTTCAAAATAGACGATCTTTGAACTGGTCTTTATACAGTATAATGTTATCCTCCCAAATCCTGACTTACTATAAGTAATTATGAAGTACAATAAGCAGCATTACTAATTCATCTACTAAGTAGAAGCAGAAAAAAGTTCAGAAAGAAAATGTAAAAACTAGTTTTATAAAATTCAGAAAATGTTTCCAGGTTACAATAACTTTAGACCAATATAATAATTTTACAAAGATATAGACAAGCCAGTCCATATTAGTTAGAACAGCAGCTCAGCCTGCTAACTTTTTTTTGTTACTTAGCTAATTTGGTCTCCTGACCTCCAGGTACCAACCAGTTTCCAAACAATACTCACCCAGCGGACACATAATGGCTGTGGGTCAGAGGTGATATTGAGTATTTTTTCAAAGCAACCTCAAAAGGTTAAGTCAATTTTTGTGACAAATGGGTGTTCAGTGCATATTGGGGGACCATGGATCATCTAAGAGGGTCTACCTAGTTAAGATTGCAGGGAAGAAAAATATTTGGTCAGATTTGGATGTGCCACGGATTGACCTGTTCTATTTGTCCAGATTTCAACAGATCAGTCTCAAAAATGTTTTTATTTATTTTTTAACACAGACTATCCATTGCGGATTCAGCAATCTGCTGGTGGATTTTAAGAATCCAATCCACAGATTTTGCAATCCGCAGAACGGATTTTGAAAGGCAAATTCGGACAAATCCGGGAAACGGATTCGGACTGGTTCGCCCATCTCTAGTTAAGATAAGGAAAAACAGTATATAATAAACATTTTTTTTGGGGGGGGGGCATGGTTGCTCCTTTAAACAACACTACTGTAATTGTAACATTTAGAGTTGTTGTTATTATACGTTCCTTACTTGTACTTTCTTTTAGATATCCATGATCCAAACAATAAGAAACCTGTTATGGTCTACATCCACGGAGGATCCTATATGGAGGGTACTGGAAACATGATTGATGGAAGTATCCTTGCAAGCTACGGAAATGTTATTGTTATTACCCTCAACTACAGGCTAGGTGTTTTAGGTAAGTGACACTATGCTCCCAGTGCATATTGTGAATATGACATGCCCTTTTTCTTTACATTGAAGGTGCGAGAGTCACAATTAAAAGCATTGCAGAACTATTAGAAAGCTGATTGCCTAACAATTGTGGAAACATGAAGAAATAAAAATTGTACTCGTCTCAGAAAGCAGAATATCCTTTCTCGGCTACAGTATGGTTAGAATATAAACGAAAAAAATGCTTTACTTTTATTAATACTATATGTTTCTTGGATCCCCAGGTAACAAACATCTTTAACTTTTTAAACTTGTAATAAATATTGTCACTTAGTTATTTTTTTAAACTTTCGTGGGTAAAAATTCACATCTACAATAAATGAAGTAATTGCTGCAAAACTCTACCTGTTAGAAAACAATGGACAATACAAGTTATCTGCAGGCTTGTAGATGATAAAAATGTGGTTTAACATTTAGGAGACAAGAATGCTAAAAGTCATAATTGTCGTTATTGCAGTTTATAATACTTTTTATGGGACCAGTGTGAAAGTTAGTTACAGTATGCTGTAGATGTTGTTTGTGCATGATGTCTCAGTACCTCAACTGGCTTTACTTCAATTAGATATGACTGGAGGTCTCAAAAGGCCATGTACAATTAGTAAAATCTATGGGCTAGCTCCACCTAACTCCATTCGTGTATTAAATGTGCCGTTAATGCATACACATGGAGCTCATCTTTTTGGCATGTTAACGCAATGCGTTGTGTTAATGCTGGCATGTTATTTAACAGTAGTGCTATTGAAAGTGATGGTTAAGAAGATAATACACTTTACTGTATTTAACGTTATTTTGTGTAAGTCACAAAGGGGGTAATATCTGCAACGTGTGTATTAATAGTAACACAATATTTACCAAACCAAATAACGTGACGTTAGCCAGGTTTTACTTACTGTACTGTATATACAATATTTGGCTTATTTTTAATATGCACGTGATCATTACACAATATCCACACCACACATTTAGTACACTTGATCATTTTTTATACACACACACACACACACACACACACACACACACACACACACACACACACACACACACACACACACACACACACACACACACACACACACACACACACACACATACCTTTCCAAAACCCATGGATCGGGATAATAGAAAAAGCAGCACATTACAGGTAAGTGAATCAGAAGAAGTATATTGCACACAAAAATCCAATGTTTTGGTCCTTCAAGTAGGTCTTCTGATGGGTTTGGGTAAGGTACTGTATATGTCTATTTGATTCATATAGTTCGTGCACATGCCAATATTTACCAATGTTCTCTATAGGTGTGTCTGCTGTTTTGCTGTATGTATGTGTGTGTGTGTGTGTGTGTGTATATCTATATATATATATATATATATATATATATATATATATATATATATATATATATATATATACCATGTTAATGGTTTTGAAGCAAAAGGTGGCACTGTGTGCTCATTTGCATGTAATTTCCCAGAATCCCTTGCTGCAGTGGAATTTCTGTGTGCTGGGTGATAATGGTGAAAGGTGGGGTTGCAGACCGTCTAAGACATGCAAATGAGCATACTGGAATATTTCCATTAGCTATATGCTTTGCTGTGGAGGGGTTTTTGTCACTTTTTTTACCCACCATAACCTACTATGTTTATTGTTGGGAGTAATAGATGTGAGGGGGGAGAGTGTGCGAAATTGGGGGAGTGTAAAATAGAGAGAAGAGAGACTGTCATGGGGAGAGTTGATGGGGGGGTGTCTCTACCTTCTCTGGTGCAACTGTAAGGTCGTCACTGCAGATCGGGCGATGCCTCTGTCCAGCTGGTCCAGCCTCCCCTATTGATGCAATCTCTGGGGTCAGCAGGAGACAGGGATCCTCCGGTCAGCAGTTAACCCCCTTAATCAGATAAGGGGAATGTCTGGGGGTAATTTTTGAAAGTGGAGGACCAAAACCCAAATCAGAGACAGAAACCAGGTTTTGGTTCATTACTGCCTTGGATTCGGGCCCAAGTTGCCTTTGGTTTGACTGAGATCTATAGAGTTCAGGGGTGCTCGGATTTTGAGCCCTTATAATTTTCTATACTCAAAACATTTTCTAATGTGGGTTCTTTAGAGACTGGGAGATGTATTGTTATCCAATTATTCTCCTGTGGATCATAATTACAAGAAGTATGTAATGTGAATTTTTGTGTAAGGGACTCCAAATGCAGTAATGATTAGATTTTGTTTTTCTTTTAGCAAGTCAAAATACAACAGGAGAGTCTTTTATCTTATTTCTGTTTATTTTATACAGTATTTGAAAAGTGTTTGTGTTTAATTGGATCTGTGTGGTTTAAACGTGTTGCTTTTTAAATGTTCATGAAAAAAACATAGACCGTTAAGTTCTCTGCATTGAGTTTTGGTACAAAAGTAAGGGAGTAATTTTTTTGTAGATTAAACTTGTTTTAATTGGAGTAACTTCCACATGTCAAGCGGTACGTTTAAGTCAATGGGAATTAACACCGGAACTGGTGCGATCACCCTTGTTGGCACATGATGCATATGCCCATAGTACTGTAAAATGCATCTCTTTTTCCTCTACTGGTATATTGACCTACAGTACTTCCTCAACCTTCTCATTTTCAGAACCACTTTTCTGCTTTCTGCTTAAATAAATACAAGATCAATACATAATTATAAAGAAGTGTTCACTTGTATTGCCAGCATTCAGGCTACATACTGCATCATTAATTTGTTTTCCTAATTGAAATTGTATTAATTGCAACTGTGTTGTGGTTGTGGGAGGTGGTTTATTTACATTGTTAGGTTTCTAAAGGGATTTAATCCATGTAAGGGATTTAATTTCATGCTCCACCATTGTAAGAGAGAGCATCAGTTTCTTCTGTCCTATTTTGAAAGAAACTTCTGGAATTCCACCCTGTCATTATTAAAAGCAAAAAAATATTGTCTAAAATATATTTGTCAGCTGAATAAATATGAATTCAGGGAGTGGCAGTGACAAGGTCAGTTATTCATACATATAAAACTCAAAATAATAGTGTTTTTCACAGTGTAATAAATATTAATTATTGAGGTATAAGAACAGAATAAAAAATAAGCAGAGTATGTTACTGGGAAATGGATCTGTAACTAGGTTTAGGACATACAAATGTTAAACAAGCCAAGATCTGTGACAACTGCCAACATGTTACGTAATGATGGCTACTGGCCAGTCTTCTGTGCCAGGTGTCAATTCCACCCTACAGTATATACAGCTCAACCCCGTTATAGAGCGATCCGCTACAGTGCGGATCCGCATATAACACGGTCTGAGTGTGGCCCCCGATTTGAAAACACGTCCAAGTTTTTTTGTTTTTTTTTGTGAAATGGCCACTGCGTGAGGACTTACCCGGCATCTGCCGCTCTCTCCTCTCTGCAGCTCTCTCCTCTCTCCCTGCATCATCAGGCTGCATCCACATGCACGGCGCAGATCTCTAAGGTTTTTTTTATAGCATTCAATGCTTTATTGCTAATGGACACGCACGCACACATCGAACCCATGACCCTTCAAACACTGGGAGCGAATCTTTACCTGCTGCACCATAGGATTGGTGTGATGTCATTGACTCTATTATCAAACTTAACTTCTAGTGCACAGTACTGAAAGGCAAAAAAGGTTTGGACATATTTTTAGAAAGGAATGATATACAGAGATATAACAAAGAAGTTAACATGGGAAGGATGTTTATCCAGGGAGTAAGCTGATTGCCAATATTTGGAGTCAGGAAGGAATGTATTTTTTCCCTTATGAAATATCATTAGATGATATTTCACTGGGATTTTTTTTTGCCTTCCTTGTGTCAATATACTGTAAGTACAAAAATAGAATAAAGCATCAGTCATAAATTTAGCATACTGTAGGTTGCCCAATCCCCTGCTCCTCAGAGTCATCAAGTACCAGTGACTCTCGCTCTTCTTTATCTCAAAATTTTAACAGCTCTTCAGAGTCTTGTGCTATCAATGCCAGAGCTTGTTCAGAAATCATTCATATTTTTTAATGTTAGAAGAAGAATGTGCCTTTTGCTGATTGTGATGATTTTGGCAATAATCCTCTTATAATAGAGGTGAAGCCCAGCCATTTCCCTATCGTTTTGATGAATATACAGCATTGTGCCAGGTGATTAGACAGGGGCAGGACACACACAGAGAGAGGTGAGTCCAGTCAGTCATAGTTGAATGCTACAAGTTTTATAAATTGAATGTTAGAAACGTTTGACCTTGGTAACACAACTACAGTCAGAAGCCCTAAAACCAACCTAATTAATCTTATACAGATAGATTTAGTAGGTTGGACACTAATTAGATACTTTATTTTTATTATTAACTAGTGGTGGCACTGGCAGGGTTACTGGTCAGTGGACTGGTGTGTGTCTGGACTAAACACACTGGATGGGGGTGTACCATGTAATGTTAATTAACAAATAACAATAACAAACTAGATAACTAGTACTAATAGTAAATGTGATAAAATAAGGCAGAAAAATCTCCTGTTGCCCAATCTGTCAGAGATATAGGCTCTTCTTTATCTAGTAAGTTAAGTGTATATATCTATATACAATATAGCAGCTATATAGTATGTTCACTGTGTTCAGCAAAAACAGGACTAATGTTTTTTTCATCATATCTTTGTGTCACAGCAGATTTTTACATTTAAGAATTATTTCATAATTTAATCAATATTCTTCGGTGCAAGTATTACAGAATGATGTTTAGCATTTAGAAGATAAGTGCATTATAAAAGTACTTGAGACAGACCAGACGGTGGGGGAAAGAGGGCTACACTCGTTTAATGAAAATGAACCTACTGCAGTGTATCTAGTTGACATAATACAGTGACATCAATCTAGTTAACGTCAGTTTGAGAGAGAGAGAGACTTTCAATCTAGTAGTGTATCCAGTTGTGTATATTGTGGCAAGATGACCGTGGTTAGTGAGAAGACAACACAATTCTACTGGTGAAATAATATGCTGTTGGATTTATTTGTCCAAAAATATAATAAAAACAATGGGTGCTCTGTCCCTTTAAGTAAAATAAAACACAAACAAAAGGCTATCCCCGTTAGGGAAGCTAACTAAACTAGGTTAAGCCTATCTACCCAGCTGGTTAGCCAAGCTAGATCAGACCAACAATATTTGGTAATACCACTTGGCTCCTTATCTGGGAGCTTTATTCCATTGGGACAGCATAAGTCTGTGGAGCCTGTGTCTGTCTGTCTGTCTGTCAGCTCTCCTCTGTCCTCTCTCAGTGTCTGAGAGAGACTGCTGTCCCAGATGCATTTCCTCTTCCTCTTTTTAAAGGCAGGCGAGCTTAATCAGCTGGGTTAACTCCTCGTATACTGGAAAGCAGGCATACTGCCACCTCCTACTAATGTAGTTGTGACAAGGTGATAGTGTAAAGACAGGCGCTGAAACAATACTAGTGTTCACCAATCTATAAGTGAATGAATAATATATATACTTATAATAATAAAGTGCGTGAATATAAGTGACAATTGATAGTGCAAAAAACACGTGTATAAAAGGTTGTAACCCCTGCTCAAACCCTCTGGAAGGTACTGTCTTCACTGGTCCCAGATGATCGATATATGTTCTCACAACCCAGGGGGAGCATAAAGGAAAAAACAACAGAGAAAACACAAATTCAGTGCAGACTGTATGCTGCAGTGTAACAATATGTGAGGAAACTTGGCTCTCGTGTGCAGCCTACTCACAAGATAGCAGTAAGGTAAGGGCAATAACAGGGTCTGTGGAATCTGTGGTGTCGTCTAGGTGTAGACAGGATACCTCTCACATTCATGAATCAGGTAGATGGGAACATGGAAGGGTAAAAAGAAATCTCCATGGTGCAGGTCAATATACTGTAAAAGGATAACTTTATGATGTAGTTAAAAAATGCGCACATACAATATAAAAATCAAACACAAGCATTTGGCACTATAAAAAGTGACTCAGGAGTGTTAGGATGTGGCCACCGCTCACCGCACCGCAGCTCCTTGTCCGCTCTACACCGTGGTAATGTTGGGATCACCTCCAGAGACAGGCTCGCTCACCGTGCCTCCGTTTTTCGTCCGCTCTATGCCGTGGTACTGTTGGGATCACCTCCGGAGACAGGCTTGATCACCGCGCTGCCATTGTGTGTCCCCTATACCCCTTAGTGCTATCGGGATCACCTGCAGTGCGTTCTCCGTTGCGATACGTCACTTCCGGTTCCCGCACTGAGCTCCGTCACGTCACTTCCAGTGCTGCTGTTTGACGAACGGCTGGCAGGACCAATCCATACACTTCCTGGGCGGGTCCTCTCTACGCGTTTCGCCCAATAGGACAATAGGCTTTGTCACGAAGCCTATTGTCCTATTGGGCGAAACGCGTAGAGAGGACCCGCTCAGGAAGTGTATGGATTGGTCCTGCCAGCCGTTCGTCAAACAGCAGCACCAGAAGTGACGTGACGGAGCTCAGTGCGCAAACCGGAAGTGACGTATCGCAACTGAGAACTCACTGCAGGTGATCCCGATAGCACTACGGGGCATAGGGGACACACAACGGCGGCGCGGTGATCGAGCCTGTCTCCGGAGGTGATCCCAACAGTACCACGGCATAGAGCGGACGAAAAACGGAGGCGCGGTGAGCGAGCCTGTCTCTGGAGGTGATCCCAACATTACCACGATGTAGAGCGGACAAGGAGCTGCGGTGCGGTGAGCGGTGGCCACATCCTAACACTCCTGAGTCACTTGTTATAGTGCCAAATGCTTGTGTTTGATTTTTATATTGTATGTGCGCATTTTTTAACTACATCATAAAGTTATCCTTTTACAGTATATTGACCTGCACCATGGAGATTTCTTTTTACCCTTCCATGTTCCCATCTACCTGATTCATGAATGTGAGAGGTATCCTGTCTACACCTAGACGACACCACAGATTCCACAGACCCTGTTATTGCCCTTACCTTACTGCTATCCTGTGAGTAGGCTGCACACGAGAGCCAAGTTTCCTCACATATTGTTACACTGTAGCATACAGTCTGCACTGAGTTTGAGTTTTCTCTGTTGTTTTTTCCTTTATGCTCCCCCTGGGTTGTGAGAACATACCTCCTACTAATGTATACAGAGTCTATGACTCTGTCACAATATGTATGTGTATACATATATGCAGGGCTCGACAAATGCACTTGCCTGCACTCCATGGGCGAGTGCCTTTGTCCCGCTAGTGAATCTCTTACCGGCGGCGGATGCAGCGGCATGGTACAGCATTTTCCCGGCATTCTTTAGCAAGTTTTTTCATCCCGTCCAGCTCCCGTCAAAATGGCTGTGTGGCGTCAAATGATGCAGTGTTGCCATGATGATGGGGCGCTACGTGGCGTCTGATGGCCACCCTGCAGCATGACCCAGTAAAAGAAGAGGGGTGCTCGCACGCTGGCCTGGAATTTGGAGCTGGTACACAGAACGCTCGCACACCCCACACGCTGTGACTGGATAGGCCCGCCGCTCGGCATGAATTGGATATGCAGCCTGGAGCCCGGGGGGGTGGGGGGGAGGGTAGGTATGGTGGAGTGACTGATCAGGACAGCACAGGGTTTAGTCCAAGAAGGCCAGACCGGAAAAAACTAGGGAATTCGGATATACAGTATGATCCTGCATGCAGCAGTGATGGCAGCTAATTTAATTTTCTCTTCCACTTGGGCCTGGCTTACCTCTGCTTCTCTGCCACCCCCCATCCCCCATCAGCCTCTGACCTCCTCCCCGGCACTTATTCCCCGGGGCCTGTCAGCTCAGTCAGCGAGCAGCAGCTGGTCAATATGCAGCGGTCAGAGGCCTCTCCGCATGGTTTCCCCACTTCCTTTCTGTCCGACCGGCTCACCTCCTGGCACAGCAGGCATCCACCCATGTTCCCCAGTGGAATGCTGTCACTCCATCTGATCCAGGATGCCACACCTCACACTCGCTGCTTTGGACACCCCTATTGCCACACCTCTGCTCTCCCGCCACAGCTCCGGATCGTTCTGATGATACATAAGAGGAGGGGGGCACCTATGGCAGCTGGGCAAGGTGATCCGGACCGGGAGTTGGAGGAGCAAGGTGGGTAGGTGAGGGTGGCTCATGCTCAGGCCAGATCCGGGGTCTGGGTGCAGGAGATGAGCCCAGAGCTGAGACATGGATACCTCATCCTGTGCCACTTCCTGCTGGACAAGAACCGCAGCCTCTGCCAGCCTTTCCTGCAGCCCTAACCAAGGCAGGAGGCCGGCAGGGAGCAGAGAAGGGAGAGGGTGACAGCAGGCCCAGGGGAGGAGGAAAGTGGCAAGAGGGCACCAGGCTTGGAGGAGAAGGAGAAGGGCAATATGGTGCCTGGCCTGGGGGAGGAGGGAAGAGGTAAGGGAGAGATAAGTTACTGGAAGGAGCAGAGGGGCATGAGGAAGCCAAGCCTGAAGTATGAGGGGGGCAACCATGTGGCAGCAGAACAGGTGAAGGAGTTTACGGGCAATAAGCAGCTGGAGATAGGGCAGTGGTGTTGCAGGGGATAATACTGTGACAGAGTTGGAGGGTGCAGGGGGTATTATGCCAGTCATGGAGTATGCAGGTGGTATTGATGTGCCTGGTATGATAGATGCAGTGGGTGTTAGGGTACCTGGCATGGAGGGTGCAGGGGGTATTATGCCAGGCATACAGCATGCAGGGGTACTGGGATGACTGGTATGGTGGGTGCAGATGATGTGGGTCTGATAAATTATGTGTTTAGGACAGGGGCTGTAGGACCATTGCTAGAGGATGAACGATGCATCAGGGAGTCAAACTTGGTTGCTGATGGGAGTGTGTGGGTCCCAAATGCAGAAGGGGTGAAGTGCATTGGGGTGTCCATCGTTAATGTCAGCTGCAAAGAACATAAGTGGCAGTACAGTGGAAGGGCAGGAAAGCGCAGTGCCAAAACCCATGTCACTGATGAAGATGGAGGATAAGTTATCCTCTGGCCATTACCAGGGGATCGGGGACTTCATAGCTGATTTAAAGATGATGCTGGAAGGATGCTACCTTCTGCACGGGGTTGATCATTGGTTCTCCAAACAAGGCCAAAAACTGGAGCTGATGCTGGAGCAGAAGCTGGCCCTGCTCTCCCGGTGAGTACCGGCTGTACCATTGCTCTTTTTAGCTACCAAATTCCATTTATCAAAGTGGCTTAAAAAACAGTAGCTGTAGCGTGTCCGATGTCAACAATTCTGAATTTATTCAAGCCGAAGGGGGGAAAGGGAGGCGGGGGGGAGAAGCTTCATTTGCTCCACGTTTTATAAAAAATTGATACAAAATGTATTCTTAGGGAAAGTGGAGGCTCGTAAAACCAGAATTGGGAGTTCCCTTGATGTATGGGGGATGTACTTGATGTATTGCCCCTCCTTGCAATATTTCGACTTTGTTTTGTTCTGTTTTTTGACACAAACAAATCTGTGATGTTACATATTTCTATTGGCTAGAGCCAGTCCTGACACGGCAGACATTGTTGTGTTGTCCCTTATTCAATGGACACATCTTTTGCTCGTGGACCAGGGTGCTACCTGCAGGTCATGTGAACCCTGTTTTTGGTAGGTAAGTAACTCGCATGGGACTGCTGATTCAAATGAATAGGTGTCTTGTTTAATAGTACCTCTTAGAAAACATGAGCATTTCGCCTTCATACATTCACTTGGCAGGCTGGCCTGACAATGCTTCCCTGCACCATTTCAAGACTCAGAATCTTCAGTACAATTTCCCTGGCACATAAATCCAAGCATGCGTGTGCAGTGGTTGTTTTTTCGAAGGTAAATGGTGCAGGAAACCTAAGCAAATACATATTTAATGTATCATCATATTTGTACCTAAACTACAATGCAGAATACAGCTGTAAGTAAAGAAATGTGGTAGAACTCCCCCCCCCCCTTCCCAATATCTGAAAGAAGAGGTGCACGCTCCATAGCGTAACTCTGTATAACAATTCTAACAGTCCTACAGAATTAAGTTCAATTTTTAAAAAAAATATTTTTTACTAATTATACAGTTACGCTATGGAGCTTGCACTTCTTGTTCAGACTGTGTAGCTGTGCTGATCATGGTGAGTGTGTCAGACGGTGTAGGTCAGTGGGTGAGTGTGTCAAACTCTGCTGATCATGGTTTGTGTCCGGCTGTGGAGGTCACAGTGTGAGCCTGTCAGACTACTGCGTGTGTCAGGCTATGCAGGGCTGTGCCACTCTCTCCCTTGGGGTGGGATCTCAGATAGGGCGGCTGCTAATTGAAACATGTCTGTGGCTTTTTCACATCTCAGCTCCTGCTTCAGGTCAATTTCAAACCACAGAGCTGATTGCTGGTTTCACAAGGTTGATCCTTGGAGCATAAGGCTGCAGCAAGCAGATACTGTAATTGGACTATAGAGAGCAGTTAAAGGGCAATATTAATAAGGAATGAAAATGTAACATCCGCTTACACTCAGTACATTTTAACTGGTGGGGTTTTATTCTTCATGCTATCTTGAACTATTCCACAGAGGTACTTGCAACACAACATGGGTTATTAGGAATTTATTTATCTATGTTGGGTGCGAAGCCCTCTGGAAATTTCGTTCCAATAGAGAAACATGCATTACATGCACCTTCCTGGAGAGCAAAAAGGAATTAAAATATTTTTTTCCAATCGAGAGTCCTTTAATGTAAAGAGCTTTATCAATTGCTTAACGATCTTTGTGTTGTATGTGTAGACATTCAGTTGTGGTCTTCAATACATTGGACATACAGTACCACCCATACACTATACAAAAGGTTCATTGAGCATAGGAGGACCATTAAGAAGGGCATCACTTGTCATACTGTTCCCAGAAACTTTCTTACTTGTCATGACAAAAAACAGAGGATTAAATCACAATAATGGAACTTAAACATATCCCCCTCCCAACCTCTGTGTATTAGGAGGGGATAGGTTTCGACTCATTTGCAGAAAGGAAACTTTCCTGATTTATAAATTAAATTGTATGCATTGTACAGTACTTAATCGCTATGTATTTCTCTCCTATTTTGTTATCTGTACACACCCCTGATTGAGTTATCTCTATTGTGAAACGCGTAGGGTTAGGGATGTCAGTACGTCACATGTTGACGCCTATACGGCCTCTCACAAGGACGGAGATTGAATCTTATGCCTCCATCAGAGCACTAGTAGTCCAGCTAGATGTATGCTGGGACAGTGATGCTCTCTTTCCTCTGCTTACATACTGGATTTTGTGATTGCAACTATTGGGACATTTATGAGTTTCTTACCACGCCACGAGCTGTTCACAGAGCATCAGAGAAGACTCCTTTCCTGCACCATGCTGCTGCCTGTGACTGCAACATCTGAGCCAGTTCTGGTTACATCAGTAGATTAAATCCACAGTCTTCATTAAACTTTGTTGCATTTGGAGCTGATAGTCAAGGTGTTTGCAACATTGCAGTTGATATTGAAGCCTACATCACGTTAGTAATATGGACTACATTAGATTTGTGGACATTGTTCTTGTTCCACACAGCTTTCCTGATATCATTGGATCTGTGACAATGTTTTGTAACAATCCTGCTTTTGTTTTATACACTACATGCAAGTTGTTTATTTATATGATATGAGTGGGCATTTGTCTGAAGATTTTTGTTAAAGCCTATAATATTTGCACTTTATTGCACAAGGAGCGTACGCTTCTCATTTTTTATCTAGAAATCTTCCATGATGTGGTTCATCTGTTTGCGAAGCAGCCTTTGACTCCGGTTGGCAGCAAGTGATTCTTTTCGCTCTATTTCCACCCATGTTGTGTGAATTTTACTTGATACGCAGCATCTTTTTTGTGGACTTTGTACTGGACATTTGCAAGTATTTAATATGTATTTTTAAATCATTTGTTTCACCTTTGTATTTATACTGTTTAGTGTTATATTACTTATATAATTTATAATATTAGCACTGATCAATATCACATTATAGTACACCTTTTGTATTTGATTAGAGGAGCACTGATATTTCTCTTTTCTCATATACATGTGATTGTGTGTATATATATATATATATATATATATATATATATATATATACACATACATATATGTGTCTTGAGTTGGTAATTCTAATATTAAAAAGGATATAGACAGTGGGCCATATTTACTAAGCAGTGTTCTACCATAAGGCACCTTCGGTGCTGGAATACATTACAGCCTATTCAAATAAATGGACTGTAAGTTGTCTTCTCATATCAGTAAGTGTCTCATGGCAGAAGACTGCTTATTAGACCATATACAAGCAGATTTGAAATTGAATTTGCACTTTTGAGACTGAAACATGTATTTCCCGGCTGAAATGAATCTTTGGATTTTAATTTTGGTGAAAAATAGATTTTGATTTCACCTTCTACTCGGTTATCTTCCATACATTTTGTTTTCTATATAATGTTATTACTGAAAATATCAATGGATTAAATTTACAATTGACGTATATGCTCATTTAAACAACTTTGAATCCAGAGCATGATCAGATCATGGCCCTGTTGGGGATCGTGGTACAATACACTGCATTGCGGCTTGGTGTATCCTGGCCCTACTTTTTAATCGAGATTATTACATTTAGAGCCCATGTCAAGACTGTGCACTTAGTAAGGCCCCAAACTGCACCTTAGTGTGGGTGGTATAGCTGTCAATTAAAGCAGGAACTTCCAAAGTCACTCCCACAATGATTTGCATGCACAGTGGCAAGACAAGAGAGAAGAGAGAGAAGCGAGAGAAGAGAGAGACGAGAGAGAAGAGAGAGAGAGAGAGAGATTGATTTTTTGCTAACTTCCCAGTGAAATATATCTCCCCAAATAGTTCTTAATATACTATCTTGAAAGATACCAACTGAACACACCTGATACATTATACCTGGGGACTATAATAATTTGGATATGCAATGTTTATTCATATGATTTATATTAGCATATATCCCAGGTATCTCAGGCGTGTTCAGTTTTTAGCCCAGGCATGTATCTCTTCACAAATTATATAAAGGTATGTTTGGGGAGGTATATGTCACTTTGTACTGTACTAAAATAGAACTCTGTGGATATGCATTCAATTCACAGAAAATAATTTCTATTGCTAGTTTAGGTAACCTAATGTTATTTGCCCTAATTTTACAGAGCTTAATGTATCTGGGTCTTTGTTTCCCACATTACCTCAATATTCCCCATAAGTGTATGAAGGAAATATGGAGAAACAAAAAACCCACAGGGAGACATTCCATTCATCAAAGATTGACTGATACAGGAAGTATCTCTCTGTTCCACAGATATTACGTAGCATATTAGCTTTGGCAATAATTGTGTGGCATATGCCAAAAGAGAATTAGAGATGGATATCTATAAAGTCAGCCTATGTCTCCCTAATTTCCATCAATAAATCGCTTGGTCAATCAAAATTAAGCATGCCCTTTGCAAAGATCAACCCATTATATCACATACTGTACATGTACGGTTTGGATTATTTTTAATATGAAAAAAGGTCTCTATTAGTACCCTTCTTTAATAATCCCATCTTCCCATCGGGTCATGATCCCTCCATATTTCCAGTTTGGTCTCAAAAGGGTATCCCTTGTATACATGATCTACTGTATTTAAGTCATAGCATTTATTAGTATAAAAATATGGTATTTATGGGCAATTTTTCACCCACTATCAATTACTGTAGCTCGTTTAATAACTCAGTTAATCCTATTTCTGCATATAAATCCCCAAATGGCTTTGTGATTTGTGAGGGGAAATTATGCATAATATTTAGTTTTTTTTTTGTATTTATTCACAGAAGCGACTGATTGGTCTGTTTTCAGACGAAATTACCCATATCCTTTAATGTATTTTTTCATCCGAAAGCGGTCCATTCAGCTGCTTCAGGAAATACAGTATAAGAGTAGAATAAGCCTGTTACACTGATGGTAACAGATTAATGTTCAATATAGATGTGTAAACTTAGCATATCAAAATTCGGTTCACAATTTTTTTTTCTATACTTTCTAAACAGTGCTCAAAAAGTTTAATCTAAATTTTTAGCCAAAAAAATCAAGTGTAATTGTGTAATTGAATCAAAGTATGTTTGAAAATTCAGACATCTGGTGCCTGAATTATGGCTTTTGTCCTGGAGAGGGAGAGAGAGATGTGTACTGAAGAAGAGGATCCATTTACTTATATACTGTACCTCATCGATATTATATGTAAATAGACACTTATAAACACACTTGAGATACCTGGGAAATAAGACAATTTAAATGTTATAATCATTTCAATTAGCATATGTTCCAGGTAACTCAGGAGTTTTCACAGGTATCTCACCACATAAGGTATAAGTGACTCTCCCTGTAAACATTTCGCAAATGATTTGGCCAAATTTTGCCTCGTTAGTATCGTACGCTCTACTGTAATCTCTAATGTTCAAACTGACTTTATTTGCATATATGAATAAAAAAAACTAAGATTTAGTAGTCTGTAATCTTCGTAAAAATAATATCAATTAGTATACAAGAACATACTAATACTCTACCATATGTAGCAATCATTATTGTGTTATACAAATTTTTGAATTCTGACACTTAAATTGTGCTGCATATTTGGATTGACCCTACGATTAATGTTTTTTAGTGAAAAGAGTAATATTCCCCTTCATATATCTGCTGAAGTACAGTACAGTATATCAATAACACAGAAAGAGAGTGCTCCTAAGCGCTAATCCCCTTCAGGGTAATGGGGTAAAAGTGAAAAATTATAATATATATATATATATATTTATATATATTTATATATATATATATATAAATAATATAAAAATAAAATAAAATGGAATAAAATAACAGGTACCAGGGCAGCCAGGAAAAACTGGTATGAACAACACCAGAAAAACACAGAGAACAGATACAGACCAGCGCCCATAGTAACAGTCCGATAAGTCCAAATGAGTCCAATTGAGGAGAGATGGGAAAAAGGATCCAATGGGTCCAATGAAGAGAAGTTCTCCAATCAAGAGGTCCGTGACGTGGACAGAAACAAAAATAATAATCATAGTGTAAACTGTATCAGAGACTAGGTGAAACACAGCACAAAACTATAAAGACAAACAACAAAAAACATATACATAGAACACTGAAGCTGTAATAAAAACTATTTATTAAAACAAAGGAGCCTGCTGCAGCGGGTCATCAAGGGGTTAAAACCCAAAACCCTACTTACAGCAGGACCGGATAAACGAGCTTGTGAACCAAGCAGGAAAGAATGCCAAATGCAGGGGAAGTCCTCCGTGGGCGCTTCAGATGAGCTCTGTCTCTCTCCGGTTGGTAGAAAGTTCCCCAAAATGGATACAGGGACAGGGGGGCTACACACAGCTGCACACGTCTGCTAAAACTTCTCTTGCGATGTCGTTTCCTCCTAATGTGGTCAGAAACGCTACACACAACCAGCTCTCTCCACAGGCGCCGTGACCTTTGACCCTACGCGTTTCGTGACTGACGTCACTTCCTCAGGGGCCCTACGATTAATGTTTTTTAGTGAAAAGAGTAATATTCCCCTTGATATATCTGCTGAAGTACAGTACAGTATATCAATGTAAATATTCTCTCAGAAACCACACTGACTGTCAATTGATTACAGTACTGTCTGCAATTTTTTTTTACATTGTAAGTAACAGGATTGTTTTTATAAAAAGATAAGTACATTTTCAACATAAAAAATATGCTAAAATATGTATGTCCGTCCATAATTTAAAATTGCTTGCATATTGACACATTTATTCTTATTGGAATTGAACAAAGATTTTGTATGAACACATAATAGTATCAAAACAACTTAACAAAAACAGACACAAAACATTCAGAAATTCAAACAGAGTCAAAAATACTCAGAACTGGTTTGAAGTAGGACATGTTTCATTATTGCATACTTCCATGTATTACACTGTGGAGTGCTGAACAGTGTATAATAATACACTTTCTAATGATAAGCTTTGAGGATACTCTCATTGCTCATTAGTGACTGCCTGATTGTTAGAAGTCCAACACAACTAATTACACTACTTGATTTACATAAGGATGTCTTAGCTGAAATTACATGCACAGATGACGGAAGCCAAACATGTTCCACAGGGATAAAAAACATCAGAAGTAGTTTTTGCCAAAGTTGAAATCATTCAAAATCTTTAGCAGTAACACTCTGTCAAATTAAGTAAGACATCAAGGATCAGAAAGAATACAATTACTGTACAAATAATCTAGCCTTTCACATTTCAGCGTGTTGAATTTGTTATTATTTTCACCTCTTAACCTGTGTAGTAGCTTTTACTTATTCTACTGCCAAAACGTCACTCTTAATCCGTGACCCTGACAATTCTATGTACTGTAGGGTCAACAGAGATGCATTTTGTTGTGACAAAACCATTCTGATCACTAAAGAGCAAATACCAGAAAATATATTTACAGAGTGACTTTAATAAACAAAAAAATATGAACAAGCTATTTAGGAAATCCTGCACCTTCCTTTCCTGAAATTCTTCAATCTGAACTAATTTATCCCTTGAGGAAGTCACTCATGTGACGAAATGCGTCGGGACGTAAGCTGACCAGGTGACGTCATCATGTTGCGGAGATAAATGAGGTCTGTCCGTTCCCTGCATGCTAGCAGCTGATCACAGACGCTCAGCTGTTCTACACACACCACAGGGAACAGGACCAAGGGAGCAATCTACGCATCCATGATTTTACATCGCAAGGAGCATCCATCTGAGGCAGGAACCGACTGACTACACGATTCGGTCTCCAATTGCCCAGCTGTATGGCTCTGGAACCGGACTCGAATATGGTGACATCATACACACAGAAATTTTCTCTGACATGCCTGTTATTTTTACTTTCTTGTGAGTGCAGGTCCAATAGACTGCGGTTCTATCCTTTTTCAATATATAATTACATTTTACACAGAGTTATGCTATGGAATGTGCGCTTCCTTTCTGTCTAATTTAGCCCTTGACTCAGATCTGTGTGCTGGGCCTTAACCAAAAATTAGGCAAAACATTTTTAACCACTTTTTAAATTTCCCACTTGATCAGGATCTCACAGTATTTTCCACTCCCTATAAACCAATCCCTCCTTTCCCCTGATGCCTGTGTCATTGGCAAGGCAAGAGAGGTTTAAAATGTGTGTGGAGGCTGGGAAGAAATAGAGGGGCTGATCATTTCATAGTTTTTCTTAATAGTCTCATTCTTCTAACAATCCTTGTTCTATCTTCGGTTTTCCTCGTCCCTTGCTAGACTTACAGTAGCGACATATCTTATTGAACTAAATACCGGCGGCATGCCGGGATCTGCCCCAGCTGCCGCCAGTAATGCACGCGCGCCGCCGCGTTCCCCCACTCACCCCCCCTCCTCCATCGCGCGCAATTTACACACGCTTCCGGACCCCTGTACCCCTTCTGCTCTGCCACTCTGCTTCCCCGAACCCCCGCTTACCTTAATGTCATCTCCAGGGGTGTCGGGGAAGCCTGGGGAAGCCGGGGAAGACGGGGAAGCCGGGCGCGCATGTGACTGTGACGTCACAGTGCGCCGCCACGCGCCGCGGCTACCCGCTTTTCAGCCACATACAGCCAGCGGCTTTTGCTCGAATAAGAGCTGCCGCTGCTGTATAAACAAACAAACTGCATTAATATTTATTATCATTATTTTTGCTACAAATAGCATAACGGCAAAAGAGAGGGGCTAGGGAGTGATCGACTAAATCATACTAATTGTGATATAGATGAATAATAACTTGCAGCGATAATTATCAGTAGAGGTAGGTGCAACTGTGAATTGAAGTGAATCAGAAAAAGATGAGGGGTACAAAATGATTGTACTCCAGGAGAAAATTCACTTAAATGCACACTTTATGGATCTTTCACCCATCGAACAGATTGAAGTCTGAGGTAGGTGAAAAGGAGAGTCCCTTTCTTAGTAAATTAAGTTGTTCTACACTGAAAACATGGCTAGAGAGATTATAAATTTGCATAGCATCTGTAGCACTGCTAGCACTATCGATTAGGTGGGGGCCGGAGGATTTTTGTTTCCCCTTAATATTATTTTTTCCCCTATGGAGCTAGACCACAAGGCCAACCTATTGGCCGTGGTAGGAAGAATACTAAAGGTAATAAGGTGGGTTTTTTAGCACAGGCCCAGCAAAACGCAAAACCCGCAGGGGAAAAAAGAACATTAAGGGGAAACAAAAATCCTCCAGCCCCCACCTAATCGATAGTGCTAGCAGTGCTACAGATGTAAAATAGGTGCCTTAAAAGCGTCCCAGAGCCCAGAATATATGTTGCTGCTCAAGGCAGCAAAAAATGAAACATAAATTAAAGAAGATGCATGCAGTATGACCCCTCAATTTGTAGCATAAACATAACAATGTCCAAAACTACAGTGAAAGTAAAATAAATTATTACAAAATGTTAAACACACAACTAACATAATATCAATGGATGTCACTGTAAATGTTGTCTGAATGGTTATTACACAAGCTAATAAACCCATAACAAAGAAAGAATGGGTTTATTATTTAGGCAATATAGTCACTAATTATAAATGAAATAAACTACAATAGTGTGGTATATAACAATATCATGGTGAGTATTACAAAACTGTATGGCAGGACTATTCTAATGTAAATCATAGATAATATATGATAGCCAGAGATTGGATGACATGTAAAAACGATGTAGGCTGGCAACGACAACGTAAAAAGAACAGCAAGGGATGGAAAAGGCAGGATAGCAGGCATTTGAGAAGATTAGATGAATGGAGTATATGTGAATCCTTCATTGAGTCCATATGGACTTCTGGTCTTCAATTTATAAATCCATTCAGCTTCAATTCTCAATAGCATCTGATCGACATTGCCGCCTCTTACAGGACACCTAAGTTGATAGATGCCCATAAATTTGAGGCTGTCAACATCTCCATTATGGAATTGCGTGACGTGTCTAGCTACTGGTGTTTCGGCAGAATGCTTGACACAGTTGACGTGTTCAAGTATACGTCTACGCAATTGCCTTGTAGTCTTGCCTACATACCTTTTCCCACATTTACAAATGAGAAGATATATAACGTTAGTTGTTCTACAGTTGATGAAGCTATCAACACTGAAGTGCTGTGTGTTGTCATAGCTATCAAACACCTTTGCTGTGATGACATGTTTACATGCCTTGCAACCTTGACACCGAAACATCCCCTTAATAGGGCTCAACCAAGTCTCTGCTCTAGCGCGCTGATGATGGCTATGGACAAGTTTGTCACGCAGGTTTTTTCGATCTCCTGCTTGTGATATTAGGTCTAGGCCCGATAACCTTAACCAAGTCAACATCGGATAGAAGAAGGTGCCAATGTCGGGCAAAGATTCTTTTAATCGCCAACCATCTTTTATTATAGGTGCCAATGCATCTTATGATGTTATCCTTCCTTTTAGGCGTATGAGAGGACAGAAGGGAGTCTCTATCCCTATGCAATGCTCTGTGATAGGCTCGATTGAGTGTTTTCATTTTATACCCACGACTAAGGAACCGATCACGTAGTTCTTTAGATTGTAAAATAAATTGCTGAGTTTTGGAACAGTTCCTGCGTAAACGCAAGTACTGACCAGTAGGGATACCGGATATGAGACTGCAGGATGTTGGCTTTGTGCCAATAACAAACTATTTGTAGCTGTACTCTTCCTGAAGACTTTAGTTTGGATATTCCTGTCATCATCAACATATATATCCAAATCAAGGAAGGTACTCATTACAGTTGTTAGTCTCAAATTCAGTTTTGGGGACCGTCCCATAGTAGGAGGATATCATCTATGTATCTGATCCATAATAAGATAGGGTCAGTATACGTAGATAGTTCCTCGTTAAACACATGGACATATTCCCACCAGCCCAGGTACAGATTCGCATATGTGGGAGCACATGCTGTCCCCATTGCTGTACCCTGGGTCTGGTGGTAATAGGTACCATCAAAAACGAAATAGATGTGGGTAAGCACAAAACGGAGTAAGTCCAAGATTAACGTATTGTGTCTATTAAATCTACAGTCCCTAGTTATAAGGAAGTGATTTACAGCATTAAGGCCATGTGTGAGACATCTTTTGTCATTAAGCCATCCGATAAGGGTGGCAATATTGTGATCCAGGATACTGATGCATACGTAAAAGAGAACAAGAGATTATTGAGGGATAAAGACTGTTATGAGATCTTGGAGAACAGTCCAACTTCTAGATATAAACAGGATTTAATGTCCATTCTACAGGAAGCCCTTGATAGGGATATGATAAGCAGACAAAAATATGACTTTATGTACCCAAAATCCCCAACAGTGGCGACATTTTACACTTTGCCTAAAGTACATAAAAGATTAAAGTCCCCTCCGGGTCATCCTATTGTTTCAGGGAATAACTGCTTATCTGAAGGGAGCAGCATATATTTGGAGAAAATCCTTAGAGACTTTGTGACCAGTTTACCATCTTACGTGCAAGATACGAAGGACACTCTTAAAATTTTTTATGGTGTTAACATCTCCACAGAGACCATTCTCGTCAGTTTAGATGTCGAATCTTTATATACCTTGATTATCCACGAGAATGGCCTTAATGTTGTAAATCACTTCCTTATAACTAGGGACTGTAGATTTAATAGACACAATACGTTCATCTTGGACTTACTCCGTTTTGTGCTTACCCACAACTATTTCGTTTTTGATGGTACCTATTACCACCAGACCCAGGGTACAGCAATGGGGACAGCATGTGCTCCCACATATGCGAATCTGTACCTGGGCTGGTGGGAATATGTCCATGTGTTTAACGAGGAACTATCTATATATACTGACCATATCTTATTATGGATCAGATACATAGATGATATCCTCCTACTATGGGACGGTCCCCAAAACTGCTTGCTTGAATTTGTGGAACATCTTAATAATAATACGTTGAATGTGAGACTAACAACTGTAATGAGTACTACGTCAATTACCTTCCTTGATTTGGATATATATGTTGATGATGACAGGAATATCCAAACTAAAGTCTTCAGGAAGAGTACAGCTACAAATAGTTTGTTATTGGCACAAAGCCAACATTCTGCCAGTCTCATATCCGGTATTCCTACTGGTCAGTACCTGCGTTTACGCAGGAACTGTTTCAAAACTAAGCAATTTATTTTACAATCTAAAGAACTACGTGATCGGTTCCTTAGTCGTGGGTATAAAATGAAAACACTCAATCGAGCCTATCACAGAGCATTGCATAGTGATAGAGACTCCCTTATGTCCTCTAATACGTCTGAAAGGAAGGATAACATCATAAGATGCATTGGCACCTATAATAAAAGATGGTGGGCGATTAAAAGAATCTTTGCCCGACATTGGCACCTTCTTCTATCCGATGTTGACTTGGTTAAGGTTATCGGGCCTAGACCTAATATCACAAGCAGGAGATCGAAAAACCTGTGTGACAAACTTGTCCATAGCCATCATCAGCACGCTAGAGCAGAGACTTGGTTGAGCCCTATTAAGGGGATGTTTCGGTGTCAGGGTTGCAAGGCATGTAAACATGTCTGACACACATGACTCACGCTGACGACACACAAATATATTTCTCAACACCCGACCTTACGCCTGCTGTACAAAACAAAATTTCTGAATGTCTCTCTGCTATATCATCCTGGATGGCCCTCCGCCACCTTAAACTCAACATGGCTAAAACAGAGCTCCTCATACTTCCTCCCAAACCTGGCCCTACTACCTCCTTCCACTGCCTCCCTCCTGGCCCTACTACCTCCTCCCACTGCCTTGGGGTCACACTCGACTCATCTCTCACATTTGCCCCTCACATTCAAAACATTTCTAAAACCTGTCGCTTTTTCCTCCGCAATATAACAAAGATACGCCCTTTCCTCTGTTTCTCGACTGCTAAAACTCTGACTCAGGCCCTCATTCTCTCCCGTCTTGATTACTGTAACCTCCTGCTGTCCGGCCTTCCTGCCTCTCACCTGTCTCCCCTACAATCTATCCTTAACGCTGCTGCCAGAATCACTCTACTCTTTCCTAGATCTGTCTCAGCATCTCCCCTCATGAAATCCCTCTCCTGGCTTCCGATCAAATCCCGCATCTCACACTCCATTCTTCTCCTCACTTTTAAAGCTTTACACTCTTCTGCCCCTCCTTACATCTCAGCCCTAATTTCTCGTTATGCACCATCCAGATTCTTGCGTTCTTCTCAAGGATGTCTTCTTTCTACCCCCTTTGTATCTAAAGCCCTCTCCCGCCTTAAACCTTTTTCATTGACTGCCCCCACCTCTGGAATGCCCTTCCCCTCAGTACCCGACTAGCACCCTCTCTATCCACCTTTAAGACCCACCTTAAGACACACTTGCTTAAAGAAGCATATGAATAGCACTGTGGCTATTCTGAACACATGGCACATAAAGATTGGCCCCCTGCAGATGCACTTACCAGAACTCCCTCCTACTGTCTCTGTACGTTCTCTCTACCTACCAATTAGACTGTAAGCTCCTCAGAGCAGGGACTCCTCTTCCTTAATGTCTAAAGCACTTATTCCCATGATCTTTTATTTATATTATCTGTTATTTATTGGATTACCACATGTATTACTGCTGTGAAGCGCTATGTACATTAATGGCGCTATATAAATAAAGACATACAATACAATACAATCACAGCAAAGGTGTTTGATAGCTATGACAACACACAGCACTTCAGTGTTGATAGCTTCATCAACTGTAGAACAACTAACGTTATATATCTTCTGATTTGTAAATGTGGGAAAAGGTATGTAGGCAAGACTACAAGGCAATTGCGTAGACGTATACTTGAACACGTCAACTGTGTCAAGCATTCTGCCGAAACACCAGTAGCTAGACACGTCACGCAATTCCATAATGGAGATGTTGACAGCCTCAAATTTATGGGCATCTATCAACTTAGGTGTCCTGTAAGAGGCGACAATGTCGATCAGATGCTATTGAGAATTGAAGCTGAATGGATTTATAAATTGAAGACCAGAAGTCCATATGGACTCAATGAAGGATTCACATATACTCCATTCATCTAATCTTCTCAAATGCCTGCTATCCTGCCTTTTCCATCCCTTGCTGTTCTTTTTACGGTGTCGTTGCCACCCTACATCATTTATACATGTCATCCAATCTCTGGCTATCATATATTATCTATGATTTACATTAGAATAGTCCTGCCATACAGTTTTGTAATACTCACCATGATATTGTTATATACCACACTATTGTAGTTTATTTCATTTATAATTAGTGACTATATTGCCTAAATAATAAACCCATTCTTTCTATGTTATGGGTTTATTAGCTTGTGTAATAACCATTCAGACAACATTTACAGTGACATCCATTGATATTATGTTAGTTGTGTGTTTAACATTTTGTAATAATTTATTTTACTTTCACTGTAGTTTTGGACATTGTTACGTTTATGCTACAAATTGAGGGGTCATACTGCATGCATCTTCTGTAATTTATGTTTCCTTTTTTGCTGCCTTGAGCAGCAACATATATTCTGGGCTCTGGGACGCTTTTAAGGCACCTACTTTACATTGCTATCATTTTACACATGCGCAATATAGACAGGCAGTTAGGCAGGAATTATTCTGTCTGCCTACACATGCGCAATGTTCTCTAGGTTAGCCTGTTCCTTCTATCACCTTAAGCATGCGCAGTATTACCGGTTTTCTGATAGCTGTAGTGGCTATCAGGCGTGTCATGCGCAATGACAACCGTAGCCGAGTACGAGCTTGCGCAGGGCAGGGGGACGCTTTAGAAGTATATTACCCTGCGCATGCGCTAGTGAGTCCTGCGATCGGCTAAGGCCCCTTCTGTTGTCTTTTCATCGCGGCTTCAAGTGTGATTATAAGGTCCCAGAGTTAGAGTTACTATGGACATTAACAGTATAGTAATTAAAGACTTGTTAATGTTATGATGTTAATTAGCAGTCGCGCATGCATTTTCTTGCGCATGCGCTATAGCGGCGTGGTGTCATCGTTTCCATGGCGACCTGAGCGTTTAAATAGCGTCTGCTTCCCCTCCCATGCAAAATTGTCCCTGACGAAGCTCCGTAATAGGAGGGAAACACGCGTTGGGCGCGTGACCATGTTATCAGCCCCCGTTATGGGGCTGTTTTAATACAGTGTTTTTCTAGCATTCTCTCTAGCATAGCCATATATCTAAAAATAGTGTAGCAGGAAGGGAAAGGTTCTACTGATACAGTGTCACTCATATGATCTATGGGTACATAGTAGCCCAATCCCTGCTGCTGACTTTGGCAATTAACTTATTGGGCTAGTGATTGCAAGCGTTGGGCTTTCAGGCTCACCTTGGCTGGTTGCACCTTGTTCAGCCTGTAAGATTCCAGTTGTAATTATATACGGGAGTATATCTATATGAGAGGCTTATCTTGGTGCATACATGTATATTATTTAATTAATTTTTATTGTTCATTACACTATTTTTTGCGGTAATATATGTTTTAAGTATTTAGCATTAAAAGTTATATTTTAAATAATAGTAGTGTGCATTTAAGTGAAATTTCTCCTGGAGTACAATCATTTTGTACCCCTCATCTTTTTCAAATAGCATAACGTACTTACATAGCATAAAAAAGCTCCAGATTACATTATTGTTTGTTTAATCACATTCACACTTTCCTCACAATCCATAATCAAAACCAAAACCAAGAGACTTTAAGTAAAACCAGAACCAAAACATTTTTTTTTGGTTTTGCAAAACCAAAAATGGGGTCAAGTGCACATCTCTACTATGAAACCAAACAGAAGATGAAAACATGAGAAAGATGAATTAGTGAAATGTACTGTACAGTAATGTTGGCCATTAACATAAACAATATCCACATTAGTTTCAGTCTGCAGCTGGCTTTATACTATTTTCTGGCAAGGAAATAAGATGTTGAAACGTCCTCCTCCTTTGCTTTGTATTACTAGGTTGAAGCTAACAAAAGCAACCTTTATTTGAAATTGAACAAGTATTAGCAGTTCACTGGATCATGTTGTTCCCATGACAACTTGAAACGTGGGACATGTTCCATAAGTGTAATGTTTCTGTATGTTTAATGTCCATTCTTTCCACAAGCAAAATGCTCTCCTACTCTTTCTCTTCTGTTTCTACCTTGGTTTCTGGCAAGAAGTCATTATGCAATTTTGATTAGCGAATTATGCACCTTTTTCTACTAAATAGACAATGGCATAAGAAACAGGATTTTGAGAGATGAACTGTAGAAAGAATTATGAGACTATACTGAAAAGCAACCTAAAAACACATACATACAACATTTCACTTTACAGCGAATGGCATATCCAACGCATCCCTATGGCCCGTTTTTTGACGCCGGAATGCATTATCTGATGCCTGAATGCGTTATCCAATGCTCAACGCCACTGATTAACATAGACTCCCTTTACAATGGTTTCACTATCCAATGCTACTTCCAGAACGGATTAAGTTGGATAATCGAGGACTGCCTGTACTGTATCTATTTTGTTTAGTTATTTGGGCAAATAAGTTACTATAGAACATTACTTAAAAATATATTTATTTTTAATGGTTGAATGAAACTGCGCTTTTAAAAACTGGGAGGCAAAAAAGGTGAAAAGATGACAGCAATTATTTATATATAATGTTATGTAAAGTAAGTTATAAATGAATGAGTTATAGTTGACTAACTCTAATGCTTTAATACTTTAATAAACAACTTAATTATAGTCAGTTCATTAAAACAAACGTACAAATATACTAAACATAACTGTATCAAATTACATACATAATGGTTTTATCATTAAATATTTTTTAGAATATTCAGTTTAAGAGACTATTTATGAAAGCGCAAGAATGAACTTTTAAAGTGGTAAATACCAGTAATGACTCAAAACACTGACATTCACTAGTTTTACAAACGTAGAATTTTTGGAGAAATTCATGGCAAGATGTAGAAAATTTGACAATTTACCCCACCATGGATGAAGGCTGTTCTCATCTTCAGGGCTCTAGCCCCCTGGAACTAATTGCAACTTGAACTGATACCGGACCATTAAAAAAATAAAATCCAAGGCCGATGGCACAAAAAATAAAAATACTATTAAAATCAAACCAGGCCTAATGGCTTATTTGTAGTCCAGGGTGATAGACTATTTGTAATCCATGGACATCCATGGTCCGGGAACAGAACTCCTCAACTTGAAATGAAGCTTTGGATCTTCAGTTGATTGAAGACTCTTCATATGTAAGTATCTTCTTTATTTTCTTCTGAAAAATACATATTTCATCTTCTGTATTCTTCTGCCACTTGATGTGGCCTCCTTGATGACTTTCGGTCTTTTTTTGGTTAGCAACATCTCTAATGTCATACAAAATGGAGGGAAGCACATTGTACATTAGGCAATCTGAATGGTTGATATACATGTGTCCCTATGACACATCTGTGATGACCCTATGGCCCTAGCCACCATAAAAGGCCAGGCCCCTCAAAGAAGACCAGAAGTTATTGTGGAGGCCACATCTATTGGCAGAAAAATACAATAGACAGAAGATGTCTTTTAAGGATAACATAAGAAAACAAAGAATAAATACATTTAGATTAAGATTCTTCAATTAACTGAGGATCTTCATGTCAAGTTGAGGAGTCCTCTCACAGGCCCATTGATTACAGATAGGCCTGTGAACCTGGATTAAAAATAGGTAATCTGACCTGGATTGATTTTTGTATATGGGATTTAATTTTGTTTTCTCTTTTTTGGGCGATTGAGTTTTTGATTGTTTTTTATGTTTTTTTTTCTAATTATATTATTATTATTATTATTATTATTATTATTATTTGTGGCATAAGGCCTTTTTGAAAAAAATTCCTGGGGGCTACAGCCCTAAAGAAAATGACAACCTTTATCCAGAGTCTGCTAAATTACCCAATTTTATTGCAGCTTCCCATTGATAGCCACATTAGAAGTCTAGACTACCAATTGTTAGGGCCTAGGTAGCCAATGCAACAATCAATGAGTTTGTGACAGGGTATCTTGTATGTCCAAAGGCGTTGATGGAAAATCTATCATTAGCTACTACATACATCAGATAGCTGTTAATCTGCAGCCTGAAGCAATTAATCAGTCTCCAACTGGCTCATTATCCGACTTTAAAAATCGTGCAGTAGGGACTACAGGGATATCTCTGATCCAGGGAGGCACTGGGCCCTTGACCGCTGTGGAGAGAAGTTTGCAGGAGGACTTTAAAAGTCTTCTCCTCTTCTACCCAGAGAGGAGTAAACCAGGGCCTTAAAGTAACTGAGCTTCACACTGAACTTTTGTAATTTTTGTTGGATGAAAATGATATTACAGTATTTTGAACGTTTGATCAAAGATGATGAAGATGACGAAGTAGAAAGTTCTTTATGTTTGTAAGCGTGCATTTCCTCTTATCCAATATCAAATTAAATATCAGAACACAGATGTCTTGACAGTTAATTTATTTATTGTATGGCAAAATAACAATAAATTAATCTACAGGTAAAGCTAAACTAAAACATACTATGGATGGAGAACGGAGCATTTTTGATTGCTCAATGGTATTGTTGGTTCAATCATTCTTTATGTTCTGACATATCTACCATAAAAAACAGATTCATATAGTAAATCCAAGCTATTAATTTAACCTGAGAGATTCCTACGAGATCCAGCTGGGGCCAAGGAACTAGAAGAGCACCGCAGCAAAAAGTGGGGACCAAACCATGAAGTGCCGTAAAACAAGGTAATTTAATCCAAAAAGAAGGTACACAGTAACGTTTCGCGCTTGTGCAGCGCTTTGTCAAAGAGTAATTCACTTACTGATTAGTTCCGGGATATACTGCTGAGATGCCCTGCCGCCTCCCCCCCCCCCCCACACACGTCACCCCTTTGCAGCCAATCGTTGCGGAGCACACCGAAGTGCCCGGATGGTAAACAAATTCTATAGAGACGGCATGAGAGGGAGGGGATCCCACAGCGCAGTCGCAGTAATAATACACTGAAAGATAACATAATTAACGAACCATAACTGAAAATAATAAAATAAAAACAGAAAAAACAAAAGAAAAATATATTTAAATATACACAAACTGCAAAAAAAGAACAAGGTGTGCATAAACAGAATAAAAATTAAAAACAATGTGAAAGGTGAATCTTTAACTCAGGACACATGAACATTTTGTAAAATTACTATTGCCCACAGGATCACTTGGTGTACCTGCATGTTACTCTGTACCTTCTTTTTGGATTAAATTAGCATGTTTTACGGCACTTCATGGTTTGGTCCCCACTTTTTGCTGCGGTGCTCTTCTGGTTCCTTGGCCCCAGCTGGATCTCGTAGGAATCTCTCTGGTTTTACACCCCTGCAGGAGACGCACGCGATCCAGAGCTTTTACAGATGGTCACACCCTGTGAGTACTATTTACACTTTCGTATCTTGGACTGTATTATTGGGCTTATGATAGCCAATAGGACTGAGAAGTTTTCAATATTGAGTGCTGTGCTAATATACAGGAACTTGTGTTTAAAGGAGTCAGTATCAACTTTACCAGCACTTATACACTCACATCTAACTTATGACCAATCTTTTGCTCTGGTATAACAGCATTTGATACTACATGGAAGGTCTTTGCTGTCATGTGGTTTGAGCACTAGTAGAGACTCAGTGGTCTCTTGTTCATTCTATTAATTTAACCTATGCATGGCTTTTTAGCATGAAACAATAATACAATTAAACAATCCTTGGAAAAGTCTGGTCACAAAGTCTATACTTTAATCTTGACTTTGGGAAGAAGTTTCTGGGATTTGTGTGCTTTAATTCCCATAAATGACTTCAATTTACAACAAAAGTATTATAGCAAACATTACTACTGTTCTTACTAATAAAGCTATGATTGGATGAATCTTAAAATGTAACACACTAGTGGTTGTTGGACTACTGTTTATCCAAAAAAGCTTTCAAATGAAGACAACAGTGAATCATTATGTAATTTGGAAATCATATCCATTTTCATCTTCTACTTGTCATGCATAACAATGATTCTGGTGATATTGGTTCGATGTCGCAAAAGCGCTTCCAAACTTAACATTGCATTAAAATTAGTTAACTATTGTTTTAGTTGTTCTGTCATCCTTAACTGGAGCATCGATGGATTAAGATCCAGAATAAACCGAGACAGTGGTATATCAAAGGATACATTGTGAATCAGTAGCATCGTGAAATTAATTGAATCCAGGCATACACTAATGACAGAGTGATTTGCACACCATTTCTCGGGTACAAAGAAACTGTGTACAGTATGTTCTTACTGAATCCGTGTATGCCACATTCTGTTCCTTTTTTAGATGGAAACACATTCTGCCATGACCCTAAAAGAGAATTTTACTCTGTTAAATAGGGAGAAATAGTAAGATTACATTAATTGGAATACATCTAACAATCCTTTAGTTTAACCATTTGGTAGGGCATATATACTACCTGGGTGTTGTATTAATCTAATTTCACCAGCTACCAGCTACCAGTTTGATTGGGAGTATGTTTCATCAGGGAGATAAATATGTTCTCCAATTAGGGTTATGATATTGGCAACTTGGAAAAACCCTGTTTTTACACCCTGCCAAGTAGTCAACACATGTACAGTATCTCGCAAGAGTCAAAGAGTCAAGAGTCTGCCTATATTAATTTCCCATGAGGCAACATGATCCAAAGCTACAGGAGTCACCTTAGTAGTTGCTTCCGCCATAAATACTCTAGGTCATAGAGGCTGAAAAAAAATTGCTCTAAAAGTAAAAATACAGATTTGCTGTCCCAATAAAATGGTCTGACACGTTTCCTGCAGTTCCAAATACTGTATTAATTCTTCCTAGAGGCCGGTACAAACATCAGGCAAATGCAGAGAACAGGTTAACAATGGAGAACAGTATTGGGCTATGTATTAAATTCTGTTCTGACGCATCTACTTTCAAACAGATTTTTATAGTAAATCCTATTAATTTAACCTATGCATGGCTTGCTAGCATGGAACAATAATACAATTAAACGATTCTTGGAAAAGTCTGGGCACAAAGACTATACTCTTATCTTGACCTTTAACAGACTTCATCTTGTACCCAAAATGTACTATAAACAATTCTCTTGTTCTAAGTTTTCTACAAATAAATTATTTTCCTTATAATGTTTTTCTTATTACATAATCTTTCTCAGTTCAGTCTGAACAGTGTGGGGAAACTCAATGGATTCTAATAGACAACATTGATTCCGAGTCACTTGAATTCCATTTAAATTGTTATAGGGCATAGCCCCCCAACCTTGAGATAGGGACTAAGGGGTCTATTCAGTAAACTTTGATAAGTGACTTATCAAAAGGTTTAAGCACTTTTCTAGTGAGTTTTCAAGGGTAGCTATTCAGAAAGCTTTGATAACATATCAACCTCGCTAGAAAACAGCTTCTTCCCGATCAGTATCAATCCCATAATCTCAAAACGAGGGGTATCTCAAAAAATGCGAGTTTGAGCATTTTTTGAGAAATCGAGCTATTCAGTAGCTTTGATATGCACATCGCGGCTGAAACTCACAAGTAACTCTCTGGTTCTGATCTCGCTACCTGAAGGCCAGCAATATATGGTTGTGGGAGGAGTAAACCCCTTGATTACCTTAGTGGTTACTGTCACTAAGGTAATGAAGGGGTTAACCCCTCCAGCTACCCACCCGGTAGGCTTAAAAACCCACCTTGGGCAACTTCAACCTTCACCCACCCCTTGTATCCCCAATAAACATTAAAATGCAATACAAACATAAATACTATCCAATACGCCATTGATTGCCAGTGTGGTTACCTACGCCCTCAATGTGAGCAAAGATAACCCCAATGACAATGAATAGGCACCCCACTACCACTAAGAAGAGAAGAAAGAAGAAAAGACGGATGAAAAGAAGGGAAAGAAGACTAAACACAGAGCCTCCTCTGCAATCAGTGGATCATGGACTTCAGCTCATCATGGTGTTGCGGTTCATTGCGTCGCGGGTCAAGAGTTGGTGCTGTAGTTGGATGAGGAGAGTGAATTTTCATCCTGGTAAAGGTAAGAAAGGAGAAAATTTAAAACAACTTACCGTAATTTTCTTTTCCTGGAACCATGGCAGTGGGCACCATTGGGTTAATCCCTTCTCACTCTAGGTAGGACAGGAAGTAGACTTTTGCAGGTAGGCCATATAAGGCCCCTCCCTCTACCTGCACCTTAGTCTTACGATTCTTCCATAGCTGAAAATATATAACTGATAGGCATTAGACATACACAGGGAGGGTAACTATGTGCCCACTGCCATGGTTCCAGGAAAAGAAAATTACGGTAAGTTGTTTTAAATTTTCTCCTTTCCTGATCACCCTGGCAGTGGGCACCATTGGGACATACCCAAGCAGTGAAAATTTTAGGGAGGGATACATCAGAATAAACACCACCAGTTAATGCCTTATCAGTTTGACCTTTATTAATACACTTTACACTTATTTCACTACAGATTCTAACACTCCACGACCAAAGCTTGCGTCAGCAGATGATTGTACGTCTAGTCTGTAGTATTTCATGAATGTATTGAATGAGGACCAGACTGCCGCTTTGCATATCTGTCCTGGTGTAGCCTGGGCTTTAAATGTCTCTGAAGTAGACATGGCCCTTGTTGAATGAGCTTTAATGTTCAAAGGTTTATCTTGTCCTTTGCTTTCATAAGCCTTTTAATAAAAGACACTATCCACTGGGAAATTGTTGTCTTTGATGCTGCTTGACCTTTCTTCGGTCCGTCTCGAATGATGAATAGTCTGTCTGACTTTCTGATATCTCGCATCCTTTCCATGTACACTTTTAGACATCTTACCACGTCTAATTTGTGTAATCTTTCTTCTTTCTTATTCTTTGGTTCTGGACAGAATGACGGAATCACAATTTCTTGACTCATATGGAACTGTGATACAACCTTTGGCAGAAATTGCTGCACTGGTCTGAGAACTGCCTTGTCTTGATGTACGACTATGAATGGTTCCTTGGCAGATAGAGCCTGTAGTTCTCCCAATCTCCTTGCTGAGGTGATAGCTATCAAAAACGCCATTTTCCATGATAACCATTTTAAGCCTCCTGTATAGGTTCAAACGGAGCTGCTGTTAGTACATCCAATACTAGGGACAAGTCCAATGTAGGTACCCTGTTCTTGATTTGAGGTCTTAACCTTTTAACTGCCTGAAAGAACCTGATGATCAATCTTCCATTGCCAGGTTTCTTTCCAATTAGGCTGATAGTGCAGATACCTGTACTTTTAATGAGCTAAGACTGAGACCTTTCTCAAATCCTTTTTTCAGGAACTCCACTATAGATACAATTCTAGGTGAAAGGAAATGTTGTTTTCCTTTTCCACACCAATCGCGAAAGCAAAGCCAAATTCTATGGTATACTTAGATGTGGAACTTTTCATTGCTTGTAAAAGGGTCTGTATTGTTTTGTCTGAACAACCCTACAGTCTCAAGTTTCCCGCTCAATTGCCATGCCGTCCAGGCCCATTGTTTGGCATTCGGATGACATATTGGCCCCTGTCGCATCAGCCCTTTGCGATCTGATATGTGCCATGGTGTATCTACTGCCATATTTACCAAGTGTGTGAACCAAGGCCTTCTTGGCCTGTATGGTGCTATGAATATCACCTCTGCTTGGTCTTCCCTGATTTTCCTGATTGTTTTCGGAATTAGGGGAATTGGAGGGAACAGGTATACCAACTTGAAATCCCATTTGAAACTGAGAACATCTGTACCTTGTGTGCTTGGATGAAACTGTCTGGCACAGTAGTTCCTTACCTTGCGGTTTTGGTGTGTCACCTTGAGATCTATATCTGGCTGACCCCATCGCTCTACCAGTTCTTGAAACACCTGTGGATCCAATTCCCATTCTCCTGGGTGTATGATGTTCTGACTTAGAAAGTCTGCTGTGACCTTTTCTAGTCCTGGGATATGTATGGCTGTATTCCCGACAAGTGGCGCTCTACCCAAAAGAGGATTTCTGCTGTGAGGTTCATCAGCTTTCTGCTTCTGGTTCCTCCTTGCTTGGCTATATACTTGACAATTGACCTGTTGTTTGATTCTATTTTTATACAGCCACCTCTTACATGGTCTTGGAAAGCTTCTAGGGCCCTTAGTTCCAGCTGATTTGTTGGAAGATGCTTTTCCTGGTCTGTCCAGGTTCCTTGCACCAATGTTTCTCCCATCTGGGCACCCCAACCTGCGTTGCTCGCCTCTGTTGTAATTCTTACCCAGTGCACTGGTTGTAGTGTTTGTCCTTTTTCCAGGTTTTGGGTATCTTCCCACCACTTTAATTCCTTTTTGTGTGTGGGTGTAACAAGATTCTTTGTCTTGTGTCCTTGTGATTCCCGTTCCATTGCTGCAGGAATTGTTTTGTAATGGTCTCATATGTAGTGCTGCCCATTTTGTGACGCTTAATGTTGCAGAGAATCTCCCTAGGAGCTTCATGCATACTTCTGCTGAAGTCCTGGTAGCTTTCCTGAGCTTCTTTGCTTGCATGGCTATATCTTGCCTCTTTGCGTCTGGTAGTCTCACTTCTCCTTTTGCTGTGTCGAATTCTACCCCCAGAAATCTTAAACAGCTGAGTGGGCATGAGATGGCTCTTGTCTCTGTTTATTAACCACCCATGCTGTTCCAGGAAGGTTATTACCATCTTCTGGTCTTGTTGGAGTTTCTCCAGACTTTTTGATTTTACCAGGATGTCGTCCAGGTATGGGTATATTTCTACCCCTCTTCTCTCATTTTCTGCCACTATAGGTGCTAGAACCTTTGTAAACGTCCTTGGGGAAGTCGCCAGACCAAATGGCAGTGCTGTGTACTGATAATGATCTAGATTTACTGTAAACCTTAGGAATCTTTGGTGTCCCTTCGCTATGGGCACATGTAGATAAGCGTCTTTTAAGTCTATCGCCACCATCCAGTCTCCTGGTTGTACCTCTTGAATAATCAGGTTCAACGACACCATCTTGAATTTTCTTATTTTCAAGAATAAATTCACCTTTCTTAGGTCTAGGATTACTCTGTAATCCCCTGTAGGTTTCTTTACTAGAAAAATTCTGGAATAAATTCCACTTCCTCTTCCTGAGGTACCTTTTTTATTACTTCTGCTTGTAATAATTTCTTTAAAGCCGAATTCATCTGCCTTCTTTTTTCCTTGGACTGTATATATGTTATTACGTCCATATTTCTTCTTGGCATCTCCCTGAATTCTATACTGTACCCTGACGAATGGTCTGTAATACCCAATTGTCCTGTATTGTTTGGGCCCATGTTGCAGAAAACTGCTTCAGTTGCCCTCCTACTGGCAACTGCTGGGCCCTCTGACCTTCATGTGGACTATTCTTTGTGAATTATCCTCTTCCTCTGGTGCCACGAAAAAGCTGGTTCTGGCCGCCCTTCCATGTTGTTTGTCTTGGAGATGACCTGCCAGGTCTATATGCCTTTGCTTCCTTATATTGGTTTCTATTAGCCTGTTGGAAACCGAATCTTCTGGCCCTGTTTTCCTGAGGTAAAAAGTGCTCTTACCTCCTGATGCTTTTGTTATTATTGCATCCAGTTTGTTACCGAAGAGGAACTCACCTTCAATGGTAATCCACACAAGTTGTTCTTTGATGCTGTGTCAGCCATCCACTGTCTGAGCCATAAAGCCCTTCTTGCTGATACCGCCAGCACCATAGATTTGTCTGCTCATTTTACTTCTGACAGTGCTTTAAGAATAGCACTTCTTTCCACACCTTTGTATATTGCTTCTTCAATGTTGGCAATCCACACTCGCATAGCCCTTGCTTCTGACGTAGTTGCTATGGCAGGTTTGAGGATGTTCCTGCGGTAACGTATGCTTTCTTCAATACGTATCCATCTTCCTATCCATAGCGTCCTCCAATGACGCAGGTTCCTCTATTGGAATTGTGGTCTTTTCTACTATTCTGGAAATAGCAGTATCCACCTTTGGGCTGACATCCCAAAATTTTACCTCCTCTTGTGGGAATGGATACATCTTCCCAAACCTTTTAGGCGTAAATACTCTGGCGTCTGGTCGCGCCAACTCCACCTGAATGAGGTCCTTAATTACTTGATGAATAGGAAAGACTCTACCTTTCTTTGTCACGCCCCAAAAAGTTTATCCATTTTGTGGGTTAACTCCTCAGTGTCTTCCAGTTCCAAAGCCTGTATCATGGCTTTGATGAGTGGATCCACCCTTTCTACATCAAATTCAGATTCCTCTTCCTGAATATCTTGATCTGATGAATCCATTTCACCCTCTGACACATGAAAAAAATCAATGTCAGACTCATATGATGAAAAACCTTTCCCCTTATCCAGACTGGTCTGGGATCTAGATCTTTCCTGCGCAGGGTTAACAGCTTGCTGGACTGCCGCATCAACACTCTGTTAAACAGCCTTCATAATAAGGAAAGTGCTCATTTGTTCATTGGTATCACCTGCAGGTGCCTTAAGACAATCTTCACATAATTACTTCCCTATTAGGGCTGGTTTCTCCCAAGCTGAACACCATTTAGTTTTCTTAGCAACCTTTCATTTATGTTGCAGGGATTCCCCCATCCCTTTTGAAGATCCTGCTACTGGGAGGGTAACCACCGAACTAATTTATAAAAACAAAATAAATACTAAACATACACCCTAATGTATATAGACCATCTCTCTTTCCCATGTAGAACTAAAAAATAAGGACTCACCTAGTCTTGGGAACTGAAGTTTTGGGTGTTTTCATTTCAAATCCATTTCCAGCACTTGGCTTCTCCCTGCTGAGCGTTCCATGCTGCAGCTCTCACACACACATACACACAGTGTGTTCGTCGCTTCTATGACGTCATCAAGTGCTCGTGCACGGCCCGCGTGTCTGTGCACGCATCTGCCGGCCGGAACCTGACGCGCGCGCTCCCGTGCGGCCGCGTGCACTGTTCCCTCTACCGCAGCGTTCCATATGCTAGCGCGGTCAATTTGAGCCTTTTCTCCGGCTCGCAGCTATGGCTGCTCCCCCCTCCGCGTGTAGCGGGCTCCTGGGGTACTTTTACCGCAGCGTACCAGACGCTAGCGCGGTCAATTTGAGCCTTTTCTCTGACTCGCAGCTATGGCTGCTCCCCCCTCTGTGTGTAGCGGGCTCCTGGGGTACTTTTACCGCAGCGTACCAGACACTAGTGCGGTGAGTCTGGGCCTCCACGGCTCTCAGCTGCAGCTGCTATGCACCCCTTCTGCTTACCTTCGGTTGGTAACGGGGTTTTTGCACGTAAGCTTCCCCGCCCGCGGCTGCAGCTGCTCCCCACCCCAGGATGTAATAGGTTCCAGGGGCTCCCCCGACTCTAAGGGGTCTCCGTCTTGCCACCAGCAGGGCACGTCGATCGGAGCTTCAGGGCAGAGAGGCTGAGACCCTGGATATCTGCACTAGGTGCAGTAGGTGAGTCCCTTTAGAAAATAAAAAATCCTACTCCTAGCTGTGAGGACAGGAAAAAGACTAAGGTGCAGGTAGAGGGAGGGGCTTTATATGGCCTACCTGAAAAAGTCTACTTCCTGTCCTACCTAGAGTGAGGAGGGATTAACCCAATGGTGCCCACTGCCAGGGTGATCAGGAAATAAATTGATTGTATTTTATTGTGTCTTTTTTTTTTTAGGATGCCCGTTAACCGGCAATGTGTTTATCTATGCCCCAATTCATGGTTTACCACTGTCACAATCAATTTTTTTATTGGCAAGTGTAATGTATTCTACTGTTATCAATGTTATTTTATTGTGTATTTCTTTTGTTTTGCAAACAAATGGGCAAACGTGCTATCAGCCATTTTTGGCTACTAGTGCCTTTGCCTATTTTTATGTGTGGTGATGGGGGTAGACAGTGTGGGGGTGGGGATAGTTTCCATGGGGAGATTGGTTAGGTGTCCCGGGTGGGTATCGAGGGGAGGGTGCTAACCCCATAATTACTATAGAGGTTAATAACCACTAAGGTAATTAAGGGGTTAGTGTCCAGTAGTTTGTTTTCTTATTTTAATGTTGCTGCCCATGGAAGTCACTGAGGATGTAGATGAGGATGAGGGTGGGCTTCATCCTGACAGGGATAAGTACAAATTTAATTTACTATATGCTGACTGGGTAATGTTTTATTTTTAATAGTGGGGGTTGTTGGGGGTAGAAGTGGTGTGTAGTAGGGTGCCCATTCATTGCTATTGGGGTTATCTTTGCTCCCATTGAGGGCATAGGTAACCAAACTGGCACTCAATGGTTGTATTGGCTAGTATTATGTATGTATTGTATTTTAATGTTTATTTGGAGTAGAGTGGGTGGATGAAAGTTGGAGTTGCCCAAGATGGGTGTTTATGCCTATGGGTGGGTAGCGGGAGGGTTTAACCCCTTCATTACCATGGTGTTAGTAACGGCTAAGGTAATGAAGGGGTTAACTCCCCCCGCAAACCTCCCAGTAGACCTAACCACCCACCCTGGGACAAATACCCCATTCACCTACCTCCTCTACCCCCAACAAACCAGGTACTCTAGTTTAACCCCATCATTACCTTAGCAGCTAGCCGTAATGAAGCTGTTTTTATTTTATTTTAATAACACATGGGATCTCCGGAGCTGAACTGCATTAATTTCAATCTCAGGAACCCCTGATCCCCAAGTTACAAGCCCTGGTATGGGGTGCCGGTATCTCTCTGCATTGTTTAAATGTCCCGCGTTATGTGACCGGGACATTTAAACATTGTGGAGATATCGGCACCAATTCCCGGGGTCTGTAACTCGATAATCAGGGGGTCCCAAGGGCTTAAATTAATGAGGTATAGCTCCAGAGACCCCCGCTTCAATACGGTTATTAAAATAAAATAAAAACAGTGCTATCACCTGTAAGAGCTGTGCAGGGAGATGCACCTCTCTATGTGCAGCTCTTATAGACTGCAGGCAGATAGCATGGACAGAACTTAGAAAAAGAGACAGCTAAAACACTGCTATCCTGAGCGGTTTGGCATTTTCCTGCCGAATGGTTTCTGACTTTCGATAACTCTTTCTGAATACAGTGATAACACAAACGTCAAACCGATCGGTAGGGTCATGCCAAACAATTTGATTTGGCAGAGATAACATCTAAGCTTTATAAACACACAATCCCAGCAAGCTCTAACCCCATAACCCCCACACACACACACATATATATATATATATATATATATATATATATATATATATATATATATGTCAAAAGGAGTGCTACTAAGCATGGCCAAATGTTTGCAACAAAAGACAAAAATACCCAATGCTACATCCAATGTTTATTTTATTTATTTTTATTTTATTTATAAAATGTTTTACCAGAAGTAATACAGTACATTGAGAGTTACCTCTCATTTTCAAGTATGTCCTGGGCATAGAGTTAAATTACAAATAATACATGGTTACAAATACAGTTACAGAAGTGAACAGGGTATACATTATATGCAAGACATTGCATGCGCAGTTAAGATACTATATTTTATGGGCGTATGTAACAGTTACAGACCAGATTAAAATGTGAGACAGCTTTAGTTTTGAAAGAACTTAAACTGGTGGTGGATGTGAGAGTCTCCGGTAGGTTGTTCCAGTTTTTGTGTGCACGGTAATAGAAGGAGGAGCGCCCGGATACTTTGTTGAGCCTTGGGACCATGAACAGTCTTTTGGAGTCAGATCTCAGAGGATAAGTGCTGCATGTGGTAGGGGTGAGGAGTTTGTTCAGATAGATGGGTAGCTTGCCCAGAAAGAATTTGAAGGCAAGACAGGAAAGGTGAGCTTTGTGCCTAGATTCAAGCGGTGACCACTCAAGCGATGATCTAGTTCTGTGAGCATTTTTCAGTGATGTGGGTTGTAGTTGCATTGGAGAACAAAATGGCATATTGAATTGTAGAGAACGTCAAGTTTGCTAAGGTGGGTTTGGGGTGCCAAGCCGTATATATTATTTCTCCATAGTCGATAATTGGCATTAGCATCTGCTGTGCAATACGTTTTCTGACCAGCAGGCTTAGGGAGGGTTTGTTCCTGTAAAGTACAACTACAGTAGTTTGGCATAGCTGTTGGATGTCGGGGTATCAATGTGCATCCCGAATGTTAAGTGGGAATCAAACCATATGCCCAGGTATTTAAAACTGGTAACAAGGGTTAGGGTGGTGTTAGCGTTGGTTCTGATCCGGAGCTCAGTCACTGGAAGCTTTAAAAATGTAGTCTTGGTCCCAAATACCATTGTTACAGTCTTGTCAGTGACAAAATGTGACAAAATACATAGTTAAATACTTCAGTGTTCTCATGAGTAAGGGTCATTTAGTTAAACACGTTGGCCAAAGCGTTATAAGCCTGCAGCTACTTCACAGCATGACCAGTATGCCAGTCCTAACATTACCTGTGAAAATTCGCATTTACCTCTGCTGGAGGGAGAATGGTCTCAGTGGACCTGTTCTGCACAGGAACATGAAAAAACCCGCTACTAAAAAGTGGGGTGGGGTGAGTTTAAACCCTGGGAGGAGGGGCCACTAACCTCTATCCAACTGATACCAGTTGAAAATTAAAATTAATAAATACACAAGCCCAGCAAGCTCTAACCCCAGAACACACCACATACCTCACATTACCCCCAGTAGAGGTAAATGAGAATGTTCACAGGTAGTGTTAGGAGCTGCATACTGGTTATGCCGTGAAGTGGCTGCAGGCTTATAATGCTTTGGCCTAAGGGTTTAACTAAATGACCCTTACTCAGGATAATACAGTACTAACATTGAAGTATTTAACTATGTATTTTGTCACATTGGATGTAGCATTGGATCTTTTTGTCTTATAACATCTAAGCTACCTGAATAGGTACCCAAGAATGATGTTAGTCAGATCTTCCTATAGGAAGTAGGTATGTTTATTTGCTGCCCCTTTTTTCTGAAACATAAAGCTGTGTTTTTGTTGTTTAATACCGTCGGCTAACGAAAGCTTAAATTTGATTTCCCCTAAAAATATGTTTCCTCTATTAAAACCTCTATACAAATCTCTTACAGGGTTCATGTTTAAAATGTATTTTATAATATTTTTTTACATATAAAAGTTTAATGGTAATGTTTTTTTTTTTTTTTAAACTTTAATATGTGTGCATTTTTAATGGACAAAAGCCCTATTAACCACATTTGGCTAATAGGGCTATTGGTCATTACTCAACAGAGGGGGAGAGGTTATGCTTGTTAGGGATGTAGGGGAGCATTTTTGGTGTTGTTGCCTCAGGGATGGTGGTTAGGTCCCCAAGGGGTGGTAGGTATTCAACCCTTATTTACCCTAGTGGTTGGCCATATAGGTAGCCAAAGGGGGTAGCAAGTGTAGTTTAACTTTACATTAACCCCATTTATGTGAAAGAGGTTAATTGAATTTCTACTATAGGTTTATGTAATAATGTAAATTATTTGTAATTTATATTTCATAACCATACGGTAGAAATATTACCATACCCTCCCCCATCATAACTAGTCTAAAAATATTACACCCAGGAAAATATCACCATAATCTTAATGACTTAGTTCATAAAGTTGCAGTAATGCCAACTGATTGTTTCCCCCCATGGTTGATATGAACTCAGTTTTAACAGAGTTTTATGACCCCCGTTTAATGGCAGAAGAGTGCTTAGTAAATATGGTCCGATATGATTAAATACTAAAAAATTTGATTCATAGTGAGACCTTTACTATAATTTGCTTCCTTCTAAAAAAATAAAAAAATAAAAACTCTGTGGATTATTTATATATAGCTTACTGGCTATTTTTGGTGCTCCATTTCTTCTACCATCGTTAGAGAAATACGCAACAAACTCATCTCTAATTACTTTGATTAAGCTTTGAGAAACAGATGGTCTGTAATGAGAAGAGTGAACCAAAATGTCATTCTCTTATTTAGGAAGAGACAGCAACTGGAGAAAAACGAAGCACTACTACTGGAATAAGAATAAAAAGCTTAGAGTGCGTTTTCCGTAAAAATTGATTATTTATTGGTCATAGAGACAAACAAAGCGAAAGTGTCGCCCCACCAACGCGTTTCACGCCATAGCGCTTTCTCAAGGTATACATACCCCAATGTCAGGATTATATTTATAGGCCTCTTCAGTCATAAGAGACAATCTTTACACATACCTAGGAGCCTTCCTTCCATCACCCTTGGCGCCCTGGGCATGACGTCATCACGTCTCATGCACGCACCCGATCCTTGATAACGCGACACCAGGCAGCATTGGACATCTTCGCACACCAGATGGGGAAGCTGCGCATGTACAAACCCCACCAACCACAGTGCACCAAGATCTCCCTCTCCAACCTGCCCACAAGAGGTAAGTCCTGCCCGTGGCGTGCATCCGAATCGCCACCCGGAAACATCCGCCGAACGCGCAACGTAAACGCCCACACATATATGGACTGAGGATATAACACACGTAAAAAATATATATAATGAGACAAACCCTGACATACAAATACAGTAAAATACCACCAGTAGAATGACACCCCGTACAGGATAAGTCATCAACGTGGAAATAAAATCCTAACTTTACCTATGTATAGTGAACACCTTATAAGGAACAACAAGAGGTGCAAACCTCCTGCTGATGATGACTGCAGAAGATGAATACACAATTGGATTTGCTTTATTGTTTAATGTATAGAAAATGAAAACCGCAACTAGAGTATGGTGATTGCAGCTTTAGTCTTTTGTGTGCCCCGTGACATTGCCTCATGTGAGAATAGTAGAAGATTTTAATCACTGCTCTTGGTGAACTGAGATCTGAATGGAAAAAAAGCCTTCTTCTTTTTCCATAGTCATGGAGCCGATCGGATCCTGCTGCAGTAGAACCATCCGGAACTGATAGAACTGCCACGTCATGCCAGCTTTTCTTCCGCCCACTCCACAGGCTGAGCAATGATTGGCTGCGGCCTGCGCATGCGCCGCTGGGCTCACGACAGGCAGCAAGGGGCGCCAAGCTTTGTGCTGCTATATTCCGGCGCCGCCATTCCCCCCACACTGTGCCCTGTCGCCTCCTCCGGTAACTGGGAGTGGGGGGGTTGGAGCGCGCTGCCGGGGGGGGGGGGTTGAGCACGCCACCGGGGGGGGGGGTGAGAGCGTGTCGCCGGGGGGGTGGGGAGGGAGGGAGCTTGAGCGCGCCGCCGGGGGGTGGGGAGGGGGGGAGCTTGAGCGCGCTGCCGGGTTCTGCTCAGAATACTCACACTGAGCCCCCCGGGTCTACAGCTCCGCCGGGGGTGGGGGGAGTCAGGAGAGAGGGGGCAGGACACAGACAGAGAGACATACGGTGTGTACACACAGAGAGATACACATACACTGACAGACACACACACACTGACAGACACACATTGACTGACACATACACACACACACTGATTGACACACACGCACACACACTGACTGACACACACACACACACACTGACACACACACTTACTCTGACGCACGCACACACACTGACGCACACACACACACTTTGACGCATGCACGCGCACAGTCTGACACGCACACACTCTGACACACTGACGCACGCATGCACACCCCAGTGATGTACCGAACACCGCCCCTGAATGATGTGCCTATTTCTTCCCCCCCCCTGTGAGCTCCCCCACCCGCTCAACATTCATGATGCTGGTACTGCTGCCAATAAACACATACACACACACAATGACGCACGCACGCACACTTTGACGCTCGCATACACTGACGCGCACGCACACTCTGATGCGCACGCACACTGACGCATGCTCACGCACACTGACGCATGCGCACGCACACTGACGCATGCGCACGCACACTGACACACGCACACTGACGCACGCACACTGACGCATGCACGCACACCCCAGTGATGTACCGAACACCGCCCCTGAATGATGTGCCTATTCCTCCCCCCCCCACCCGCTCAACATTCATGATGCCGTCACTGCTGCCAATAAACATGACACTGCCAATCAAATTTACTCATACTCTAAGCAGTAATAATATTATTGTTACTTTATATGTTGCTGACAACACACAAAGAAGTTTCACTTACTATGCGCGTGCACAGCGCACAAAACTTTTTTTATATTACAGAGGTACAGAAACTTGAAGAATCAGTAGAGAAGGAGTCATGGTTAACAAGAGATGGAGAAACAACATAGTGGAGTATGAAAGCTCATTGGAAAGTACAGTCGGAAATGTCATTCACTTGACAAAGATATACAGACTTCAAATAATCCAAGTGTATGCCCCAACATCAAGTCAGACAGACAATGAAGTGGAAAACTTCTATCATGAATTCAACCAACCTAAACACAAAGGAAAATTGTTACATCACATAATGAGAGACTTGAATGCCAAGATTGGTGTCCGGCAGAAAAGTGTAGCCTTAGTTAGTAAGAACTGTATGGTTATGATAACAGAAATGAACGTGGGGACAGATTAGTAGAATTTGCATAATGTGAAAACTTAATTCTTCAAGAAGAATCCAAATAGAAAATACACATAGAATGGACCCGATGGAATTTAAAATGAAATTGACTATATTCTACTGTAGCTAACAAGAAACACGTGACTGAAAACTGCACAGTCCTTAATTATTTTGACAGGAGTGCTCACCACTTGGCTTGCTTCAAATTACATCTGAATGTGAAGATGGATTGAAGAAAACAGATTAAAAAGAAGTCAAACAATCAACATCAATAACCTCAACAATAACAGCAGAGAATTTCAAATAGAATTGAAAAAGCATGCAAAAAGCATGTTTGCTCAAAACACATGGGGACACTTTAAAGAAGAAGTTTTGAAGCTTGTAATTGAAAGCACAAAAACACTGGAGTAATCTCTAAGAAAAACAGAATAAGAAAATATCTGATGAGACAAAGCAATTACTGAGAACTTGACCAGGAATGAAGCAATCCCTAGATGCAAGAACAATAATTGAATATGTAGAGCTGTTCAAGACAATCCACAGATGAATAACTGGAGATGAAAAACGATGCAACTGTGTTATGGTGAAGAAGACTATCTAGGATAACAAAAGCTTAAAAACGATGAAGCAGTGACTTAGGGTGGGGAAGAAGCAAATCACTGTGCAAACAAGACGTGGGATAAACAATAAAGGACAGTGCACTAATCATAAAGAGAGTTGAGGATTTATGAGAAGACGGATAACACAGGACATAATCCAGCAGCGGATGAGTGAGAAGAAACCATCAATGATATACCATGCATACTTCCAGTGGCAGGTAATCAGGTGCACACTCACATCCAGGTATATGAATTGAAAAGACAAAAAAACACAATTGTGCAACAGATTATGCAAATGAGGAAATCTTTCCTAGTCGGTATACTGATGTATTCCTACTCACATTTTATATGAGCAGTTAGAGCCTTGTAGTTTTTAGAGTAAACAACTCAGGTAGCAGATCCCAGGAGGAGATATCCCAGATATGGAAGAAGGGACACAATAGTAGTGCAGGTTGCTTTATAAACAAAAAATATTAAAAAATAGTAGCACTTACAAACATAGGTAGGTTTTGGGCATTGGGATCACCCTGGGTCATATAGTGTCACGCTTGTGCTCTCCTCACAAGTGCAGGGAGAATAGGAAGGACCCGGTACCGAGGTGGGGAGGCCGCAGGGGATACGAAGGGAGTAAGTTGCTGCGCAGCTGGGGATCAGCATGTAGTCACGTGACCGCGCCGCGCGCATGAGAATGCGCGACGTGTCCGGAGGTGCGGAGCCAAGTTCAGAGACACGACTTATCCAGCTGCATGTGCACGCATGCTCTGACAGCAGAGCGGGATTGCGCGCGTTCTCAGGCACCAACGCGGGGGTTGCTGGGAAGCCAACGCTTCAGCACGGGAGTCTGGAAACGGAAACCAGGAACATGTAACATGGGCATGGAGTCCAGAGCACAAGGTAACATCCAGAGAAGGACTGCTTCTTGGAGAACGTCCAGACTTCTTAAAGGCATAGAGACAGAAACAGCAAGGTGCAGCGAAACTAAACATAACATAAGGGTTCTTAGTCTAATCCATTGACCAAGGAATTATAAGCCTGCTACCACGTCAAGGTGAACCCTACTAAGCAGGTACCTACACTACCCGACGGTAAACTAACCTCAGTAGTATAAGAGTGACCGTCCCAGTCTTTTGGAATCCACAGGAGATAAGTAAAGGTCCCAAGGAGGTCCAGGCAGGAGCAGTATGCGATGAGTACTAGCAGACACCAGGGCAGGCAGCAAAAGACTAATAGCAGAGAGAAAGTCAAAGAGAGGCTTACTTCCTGTCAGGAGGAAGAGGGCAGGGTTTGCCAGAAAGCAAGATGGCATTGCTTGCTTCAGAATCCTTAAAGACAAAGGATCTTGACTCGCAGCTAGAGGGCGGCGATCAGAAGTATACAGGTAAGGAAGGGACACGCCGCAGGGGGCGTGTTCCGCGCATCGTTACTTAAAGTGAACGAAAGTCCAACAATCCCTGTTCCATGGAGAAACCACGTGGCTTTTCAATACATATACCTGGATATGAGTGTGCACCCGATTACCTGTCTCAACTGTCTCTATGGATTTGGATTGAATCCATCTCAGGAGCTGCACCCTTTACCGGACACTATTTATACCTCTTGCTATTTTCTCTTATCTATCTGTAATATCTTTAAAACAGTATTTGCGCTTGATCTTTGTTCACATACGTCCAGTGGCAAAAGTAATAAAATCCCTGAAGACTGGGAAGGCTCCCAGGGAAAATGGAAATACAACTGTAATCTTGAAAGAAGCTGAGGAGCAATCAGAGAAAATCCTTGCAAAACTCTTTACATGTTGCTTGAAGAACAGGACAATTCCAGAACAATGGAACAATGCCATACTTAATCTCATCCACAAAAAAGGAGACCTCAAGAGCTGAAGACCAATCAGTCTACATAAAACCCTTTCAAGATTTTTATGAAAATACTCCCTAATCGACTTCAGCAGACCCTAAAGTTTGCTCAACCTAGATTAGAAGTGGGCAGATTAGAAGTGGGCTTTTGCGGTGGATACTACATAATGCAGTGGTTCCCAAACTTTTTCAGTTCAAGGCTCCCCAAAGCAATCAGAATTTTTTCAAGGCTCCCCATGGCGATCAGGATTTTTCCGCGGCGCCCAAAGTAAAAACAAAGGTGTATATACATACCTAACAGTTGCAGTGCGCAGTTAGTGTCTCTCTCTAACACTAACACTAACACACTCTCAATCTCTCTCTGATCTCAATCTCTCTCTCTCTGATCTCACTCTCTCTCAGACCTCACTCTCTCTCTCTCTCTCTCTCTCTCTCTCTCTCTCTCTCTCTCTCTCTCAGACCTCACTCTCTCTCTCTCTGACCTCACTCTCTCTCCTCTCTCTCTCAGACCTCTCTCTCTCTCTCAGACCTCACTCTCTCTCTCTCTCAGACCTCACTCTCTCTCTCTCTTAGACTTCACTCTCTCTCTCTCTCTCTCTCTCTCTCTCTCAGACCTCACTCTCTCTTTCTCTCTCTCTCTCAGACCTCACTCTCTCTCTCTCTCAGACCTCACTCTCTCTCTCTCAGACCTCACTCTCTCTCTCTTTCAGACCTCACTCTCTCTCTCTCAGACCTCACTCTCTCTCTCTCTCTCAGACCTCACTCTCTCTCTCTCTTTCAGACCTCACTCTCTCTCTCTCAGACCTCACTCTCTCTCTCTCAGACCTCACTCTCTCTCAGACCTCTCTCTCTCTCTCTCTCTCTCTCAGACCTCTCTCTCTCTCTCTCTCTCAGACCTCTCTCTCTCTCTCAGACCTCACACTCTCTCTCAGACCTCTCAGACCTCACTCTCTCTCTCTCTCAGACCTCTCGCTGTCAGACCTCTCTCTCTCTCAGACCTCTCTCTCTCTCTCAGACCTCTCTCTCTCTCAGACCTCTCTCTCTCTCAGACCTCACTCTCTCTCTCAGACCTCACTCTCTCTCTCAGACCTCTCTCTCTCTCTCTCTCTCTCTCTCTCTCTCTCTCAGACCTCACTCTCTCTCTCTCTCTCAGACCCCACTCTCTCTCTGTCAGACACATGTTTTTCACAACCACCCACCCACCTGCAGCCCGTTTTTCACACCCACCCACTTGCAGCCCGTTTTTCACACCCACCCACCTGCAGCCCGTTTTTCACACCCACCCACCCGCAGCCCGTTTTTCACACCCACCCACCCGCAGCCCGTTTTGCACACCCACCCATCCACCCGCAGCCCGTTTTTCACGAACAGCCCGTTTTTCACACCCACCCACACACACACTCTGCCACACACACACACACACACACACACACACACACACACACACACACACACACACACACACACACACACACACACACACACACACACACACACACACACACACACACACACACACACACACACACACACTGTCTCTCTCTCATACACACACTGTGTCTCTCTCACACACACACTGTGTCTCTCTCTCTCACACATACACACACACTGTGTCTCTTTCACACACACACACTGTGTGTCTCTCACACACACTGTCTCTCAGACACACAGCCACTCTCAGACACACAGTGATACAAATTAAACACGAATGTAAAAACCATAAAAACAATTTATTGATGGAAATTATTAGTGAGACGGATGAGCCTGTTTTTCACTACACATCTTTTCAAACCTCGGAATCAAACTGGATACAGCCACCCTCATTTCCTGTTCCACGTTGATTTTTGCACGGTATTTGCTTTTTATCACAGCGACCGCTGAAAACCCAGCTTCGCACAAATATGACGTTGCAAATGGTATTAAGATTCGCTGAGCTTTACCACTTAACAGCGGATATTCATCTTGTACTGTTAGCCAAAATTCAGTAATATCCATGTGGCAAAATTTGGTCTTCAGTGTATTGTCGCAAGATAGCTTAATAAGATTTTCTTCTTCTAAAGAAGTAAATTCAGGTGGAGCTTGGGCTTTGAATGGGTCTTGAATCCATGCGTATTTGTGAATATCATCTTCCTCCTGAAAGTATTTTTCAAACCACTTGATAAGCTGTGATAGATGATCTTCAAAAACAGATTTAGAGAAATCAACTTCATTGGCGATCACAAACTGCTGCAACAAGGGGAAACAATCTTTGCCACCATCTTCATTCAT